>NC_142289.1:5935991-6110176 GCF_965620075.1 Prunus avium
AAAATGAAAAAAAGTAACAAAAGCCCAACAAAACAAACAAACTAGGACCAGCAAAATAACAAACAAACATTTATAAAAAAACCCTAGCCGCCACCACATGGAAGGAGAACCACCAATCTGCACCAGCACCGAAGGAACCCAGCAACTCCACCATCAAGATAGCACCAAGAACAAAGAAGAACATAGGAACTCGGAGAGATGTCTTGGGAGGATGTATACAGCCTCCAACGACCAATAAGCGACAAAAGCGCTTTAATGAGATTCCAAAATCACGCTCCAACAGATGCCAACATGGAGCCATGGATCGAAAGAGGATGACACAGTAGAGCGGAAGAGGTTGTGAGAATTCGAGCCGAGCAGGGAGTGTTGTGTAGATACAGCTGCACCAAAATGGATTCAGCTGCATCCTCAACTTGTGATACTCGCAAGTGCACGAACCGTTGGTAGTTTAGCGTATGTAAGTGCGAGGTCGATTCCACAGGGATTGGTGATTGAATGATCCAATTTAGTTTCCCTACACAAAACAGAAATGAAAAAGAAAGGAAATAAATACAATAAGGAAGAAAGAAAATAACTAACTCAAGCAGATAAGTTCCCAAGTTCAATTAGATTAACGGATTGATTCTAGCTAATGTATGATTAAGCCATGGTGTGTGGTCATAACCTTGTGTTCCT
Source organism: Prunus avium (assembly GCF_965620075.1). Taxonomy (NCBI): domain Eukaryota; kingdom Viridiplantae; phylum Streptophyta; class Magnoliopsida; order Rosales; family Rosaceae; genus Prunus; species Prunus avium. Next base: position 5,936,667 of record NC_142289.1, read on the forward strand.
AATTCCCTAATTTGATCATTTGTTGTCTAACCTAAAATTAAGCATTAGGAACCCATTAAGCATAGAAGAACAATTTAAACAACCAAGCATGTATCTAATCCCTGTTGTCGAATGTCCATACATACTCTTCCTATTCATAGTTCAATTCGAATTAAAGCATGGTGTATACTCTTAATTCAAACCAAGATAGCTAACATGCAAGCCTTAATGGTGATCACTCATTCAAACTAGCATATTAACTTATAAGCATAATGAATAAGAACATGAACCATAATTGAAACTTGGAAACTAATCAAACTTGAGACTAAAGAAAAGAATTTACATAATGAAAAGTAAAGTGGAACTAAGAAAAACTTAAGGAAAATTTCAACACAAAAGATTTCATTACAACAATTGAAAACTAGAAAGAGAAACTAAGAGAATTTGAGGGAGAGAAGGGAAGGGAGCTCTAGAGAAGTGTTTGAGAGCTCCCCCCCCTTGGGGTGTGTTTACAAGCTTGGGAAACCTCACTATATATAGGCCTAAGGAAGCTGAAAATCTGAATTAAGTATGGCTAATGCATACAACACTTGTTTTATAAAATCTGAAATGGTTGATGCACTTCACTAATGCATACAACACTTCCATTATAAAATCTGAAATGGTTGATGCACTTCACTAATAAATCCCACCAGCAGCCCTAGCTCATCTTCATGTCACCATGACCAAGCTTCCAACCAGAAATAATAGCTCATCCTGAGGTCAGCATGACCAGCAACTTCAAGGGCTTACGAATTGGGCTTCCCTTAAGCAAATTAAGACTTTAAGCACTCAAACTTGAAGTTCAGAATGTCTTCTTTCCAGCCATATATCATTTGGGCCAATCCAAGGTCGGAGGAGGAAGTTAAGGCCAAAACAAATTGCTAACTCATTTTGCGCGCTGATAAAATCCATCATGAGCATGGCTCTGTGTTTGCTAGGTAACAGACTCCATATTTATCCAATGGGGCTGAATTTTGGATATGTTATATTACACACCCATTGGAACAACTTTCATGAAGAATGTGGCCTCATCCGAGCTATGTAGGTTGCTGAAACAAAGCTTGCAATATGACCTACGAAACTGGGCTGGCAGGGGACTGTAGCCAAAATTGAGTTTGTCTTTAAGCTCTTCATCCATTCATCCAAATTAGGCCCTAACATGCATGGATTGCATCATTTACTATCCAAAGCCCTCATTATTACCTAAAGCTCAATGAACTGAAAGATAAACACAAAAAGGATTAAAAGCACAAGTTTAACTCAAAAACATAACCAAATCATAAGCTAGAAGGGTACAAAATGATATGTAAATATGCACCGATCAAATACCCCCAAACCTAGGTTTTGCTAGTCCTCGAGCAAAACAAAAGGAAAACAAAGATAAAAACAAACAAGAAGTTAACTAGACCACTTTCGTAGGTAACTCGATTGCATTGAGCATATGCAACAAGCCTTTAAACCTCTAGGCATCCCTAGTAGGAGGAGTTGTATCTCCTGAGGGTTTAACAGATACGATACCCACAAACGTTTTACTGACTCTGTAAAACAAGGTAATTAGAAAACTTAAAAGATTGTTAGTCCTTAAGCAAAATAAAAAAAAAAAAAAAAAAAAAAAAAAAATTACATTAACAAAAACAAAACAAAACAAAACAAAAAAAAATTACAAAAATAAAAAGAACTCAAAACAATCTTTCCGAACATTTTCTGAAGAGAAATGACTCATGCACATGACTCAAAAGTTTTAACAATAAAAGCTTAATTTTAAACATTATTCACAAAGCGGCAAAGTTCAAAACATAATATGCTCAAAGTGTGGTAGTGTGATAGCCAAATGCAACAAATTCCCCAATCTTAGTTTTCACACAATTTCAAAAATCATACAAAGCACAAGTTCAACTTCAAATCTCACCAAAGTTGTCATCTCACAAATGAATCACTCGGAAGAGGGCTATAATGCAACACTCAGTTATAAACATGAGATTAGAGTTAAACCATAAAGACTTAACTCGAAATAGAAAGATGAAGAACTTGCATTAATATGATCTCAAGAAGGATGCCAAACACTTAAAAGTAGAAAAATGAATGCAATTCAACCACATGACATTTAAGATCAATTTAGGTCTTTAGCATAGGTTGTAATGGGGCCAAGGGTGTAAGGTGAGTAAGAAATGAAGGGTATGGATAAAACAAAGTCCAAGAAACTCAAAATATAAGAGCATAAAACAATTGTTTACAAGACTTCGAATCATCACGATTAGATTTTTTCTTTTACATGATCAAAACTCCTTATACCTTCATTTACAATGATTTAAACTCCTTTCCAAACACCAATGAAACCCAAAAACAAAATTTCATTCAACTACCATTTAATCATAACTTTTTTTTTTCTTTTCTTTCACCAATTGTGTGATTTTCTTTTTTTTCTTTTTTTTTTCTTCTATGTAATATCCCTTCCCAAACTTAGCATGAAAAACACATCCGAATTAGAGCTCATGAGTTCCTTAGAAAGGTAAATATTTGTTTTTCGGGCTAAGGCGAGGAATTATAATTGGTAAAATGAAAGAAAAGGTTTACATGTAGGCTCAAAATGGTTAACAATGGAAAATCATGCTTAAGCATGCATAAGGTTAGCTTGAAAGGCACAAACGATCCAAAGAAGGCCTTAATATCATTTCTTTAAATGTCATGAAATCAAATTGCATAAGAATGAATGACTTTTAAGTGTTCAACCAAATCAATGAATAATGAGATCAAACAACAACTTTGATGACAAGAAAATAAGAGTATGTGTATAACACTCATGAAATGAAGCACAAGGCTCAAAAGCTCACATTATATGGTTATATAAGTCTAATTTATGCTTCATACAATTCTTTGGGTCATGCAAATCCTTTAATTGGAAAATTATGAAACAAATGGCAAGTGCAAAGAAGGTTTCGAACATATCATGCTAGAATGATGCCAAATTAATCAATTAATTAATTTTTTTTTTTTACAATAAAAATTTACAAGGAAAAAAATAAATAATAAATAAAATTCAATTTTCATTTAAGTCATGCAAAAATTTATCACAATCTCATCAAATGTGTTCGGAAAGTGAATAAAATCAAAATCAAAATAAAAATAAAAGCAAGACTTAACAAAATAAAATAAAAATAAAAACAAGCAAATAAAAAAAATTTAAATAAAATTAAGGAAAAACCAATTTTACATGCTAAACTCCAATACCCCCAAACCTAGAAATGAACATTGTCCTCAATGTTTAAAAATTAGGAACAAGCAATGTCATAATAAGAAATGAAAGGTACTAAATTAAATATAAACCACCAAAAAAAAAAAAAAAAAAAAAAAAAAAAAAAAAAAAACACACACAAATAAAATAAAATAATTACAAAAATAAAAATTACAAAACAAACAAACAAATAAATAAAAAAGAAAAAAATGAAACAGTAAAACACTCGAAACAGAAAGCCCTAAACAGACAAAACAGTAAGCCCTAAACAGACAGTCTTACGCAAACCAAAACCCAAACAATTGAAAGCCCAACCCAAAAGAAAGTTAACCCACCTTGAAACCTAAACAACGGTGAAAACCCGACCCACAATGAAATCCGAAGCCCACACGTTTTTTTATTTTTATTTTTTATTTTTAAGAGAACATGGGTCATGATGTCTCGGTTCAGTGTAAGGGACCAACTGACAGGGCGAGACACGTGTTGACGCGTAGAGGCGCCGCAGACTCCACAAGCAAAAATTACGGGCTCATGGAAAGGCGCGAAGACTTTACTGAACGCGTTCGTTCAGAAAAGACACGTCGTGATAAATGAGTTGGGTATGGTTGGAAGGCGAGAAGGTTGTGGGACTCAAGGAATGCTGGAGATTCAGAAAATGCTCAGATGCTGTAATGGCTAGGGTTTGTCAAAGACTAAGTCTATAAGAAAGGGTGAAAAAAAACGCAAACTCAGAAACACACAAAAGAGAAAAGAAAGAAAGAAGAAAAGAGAGTGAGAAATCAAATGGCCTCTAACTACCCATTTTCGTTGGATCTCAACCTAGCTCCACCGACTCAGACACGAGGCCAAGCAGCGGCACCAGTATGGATGCCCTACTTTGCTTCCGCACGGGGGCCTGTGACAGTAACTGACTCAATACTCCTGGACAACGATGTTGCCATTGGAGTGGCTAGAAATTTAGTGACCCCTAAAGATATACGTGTTCTGGGGACAAGGGATGACAACCGGGTCGTGAGCGATGCCCTGGCACTGAGCGTGCAGAGTACAGCAACAGTCGCAAGTTTGGGTCATCGCCTACTTGCGAAGTCCCATGAGGTAGAGGTGCTGAAAGGTCAGTTGGCGGCGGAGCGAAGTATGGTTGAGGAGTGTCAGACTGCTATAAAAAGCTTGAAAAGGGAGAGGTCAAGGATAGTGGAGGTGAATCGACACCAGCTAGAAATATTGCGGGACGAGAATAGAAACCTATCAAAGATGGTAGAGTTGTACTCTCGCGACATGCGAAAACAGCTGGAAGACCTAGACAGACCGGGTAAACGCAAACAAGCAGATCGCGAGAGTAGTTACGCTCAAGCTAAGATTGCGATCTTTGGGAGCTCAAGTGATGAGCCCCAAGAAGCTGTGCGTGAAGCCCCGGAAGAGGACAGCCAGAGGGCCAAACTCAAAGCTCCAATGGTCGAGACACCAAGCACCGAGAAGAAATGATTTCCTACTGCATTATTGTTGTTTTTATTTTATTTTGTTGTTTTTGTATTTTCGCTATTTTGTTTCGGAAATAAAAGAGTAAGGTTGCAGAAAGAAAAAGAAAAAGAAAAAGAAAACACACTTCCCAACTAAAATAAAACAAAGACGACAAACGGAAAAGAAAACACATTTCCCTAACTAAAATAAACTAAAGATGATAGCCGAAAGGGAAAAGCAAAAACACAAAGCTCTAGAAAATGAAAGTAACGGGCAAAAATATTAAACACCAGAAAACACGGAGGAAAAAAAGTAAAGTAAAGTAAAGGTGCTCCCCCTTGAAGCGATTAGGTCGAGCATGCCCGGGAAATCCGAAATGGTGTTGGCTCTCTCTCTCATCAGCGTATGTCTATTTAAACCACACCTCTGCAAGCGGATGATACCCAGCATTTCTTCCTGCAAACTCAAGGAAAAACATCAAAAAATTCAGAAGCAAAACAAATGGCATCCTCATGCACTCACCTTGATGATCTCAACCTTGAGCTCTCACTTGCACCACCGAATGCCCAGACAAGGGCTCCTCCAACTCCTGTCTTCCCAAACTCCACATATCATCACGGTACGGCCTCAAACTTTGCTGAGATAATACCAAACTTTTCTGAGGCAATGCCGAACAGAGCAGCGCTGCTGGGAGGCATGATTGGCAGCAAGCTCACACCGACAGATCATCTGCATGTGGCACAGAGGTCTGACAAGGCAGCGGTGGAGGAGTCCCACAATTTAACTGTGCTCCACGCGGTCTCCGCTACCAATTTGGGCATGCGCCTACTAGCGAGGACAAGGGAGTGTGCCGCGATGAGCGAGGAAATAGCTTCCTTGAAGGCTATGGTGGCGGACTTGCAGAAGCGGCTCTACTGTGCCAATCAGCACGTGGAAGCACTGCAGAGGAAAAATGAGGACCATGTCGAGCTGCTGCAGATTCTGCAAGTAAGAGAAAATAGAGGCAAGCCATGATGATGATGAAGATGAAGAAGAAGAAGAAGAAGTTTTTTTTTTTGTTTTGTTTTTTTTGTTTTTTTGTTTTTAATGCAGCGTTTGAAATAAAAATGTGTTTTAACACTCAGAAATAAACTAACTAACCATACCACGTAAATAAATAAATAAACTAACTTAACAAAACAAAAACAAAGACTATACAGAAAAGAAAACAAAGAAAATAAATAAATAAATAAAACTTAATTTAAAAACACACGAATATACAAGCAACTCACGGATGACCAGTTAAGGGCCTCAGAAAACACAGCCAGGGGATCCGGGAAGGTTGGAGGGGTCACAATGGTCCCGCTTAAAACCCAAACTTCTTAGACACCGAAGGTGTCGCCTAAAGAACTCCTAGACACTGTATTAACGGAAGTGCTCACTGGGGTTACCATAAGTCGGCTCATATGAAAAATAATTTTTTTTTATTTAAATTTTTTTAAAAATATATTCTCGTAAGAAAAAGAAACAAAAACAAATTAAGATAACATGAAACAACAAACCATAAACGAAAATGAACTAAGTACTCTAAACAAACTCAAACAAACGATATAAATTATTGTACTAAAAGAAACAAACCAAGAAACCAAAGAAAAAAAAAAACAAACAGCACTTTCTATCACCTATTTATCACCATTTGGACAGATTCGTTTCTATGTTTTTCAGCTTCGACCTATGTTCAGTTTTTAGGCTATAACTTTCCAACCGTAAGTCCAAATTTTACGTTCTTTATATGGTTGGATTCAGCATAGAAAAACAAAGAACTCAGCGCGGACCAAAAGGCAAAAACAACTACGAAAATAAACAGAATTCAAAGAAGAGAAAGGATTGAAATGCTCCCCCTTGAAGCAATTAGGTCGAGCGTGATGCATTTGGAGGTCGCGACTTCTCCCACTACTCCACACTTCCTATCTTTGAAGTTGCCATCTCTCTCCATTTTTATTGAGCTATTTACATTGCTAAAACAAACACACACAAAAACTTGAAACGGAATTAAAGGATTACGAAATATAAAAAAAAACTAAAAATGAAAGGGAAAAATCAACACAAGTCCAATTCCATGCTTCAAAGCAACAAGCACCAATGGGTTGTGTAAGCTGGGACTTAAACCCAGTTCTCTTGCTTGTTGGGCAATTGTCCTTTTCTGTTGGACTACAAACACAACTTGTCCATTAACGTCATTAACTTTAAAACTTGAAATTGTCTAGTTAAGAAAAAAAAAATAAAGTAGGAAAGCCAAATAGAATCAAACAATGTTACCGATCCCCGGCAACGGCGCCAAAAACTTGTTGCGTAGATACAGCTGCACCAAAATGGATTCAGCTGCATCCTCAACTTGTGATACTCGCAAGTGCACGAACCGTTGGTAGTTTAGCGTATGTAAGTGCGAGGTCGATTCCACAGGGATTGGTGATTGAATGATCCAATTTAGTTTCCCTACACAAAACAGAAATGAAAAAGAAAGGAAATAAATACAATAAGGAAGAAAGAAAATAACTAACTCAAGCAGATAAGTTCCCAAGTTCAATTAGATTAACGGATTGATTCTAGCTAATGTATGATTAAGCCATGGTGTGTGGTCATAACCTTGTGTTCCTAATTCCCTAATTTGATCATTTGTTGTCTAACCTAAAATTAAGCATTAGGAACCCATTAAGCATAGAAGAACAATTTAAACAACCAAGCATGTATCTAATCCCTGTTGTCGAATGTCCATACATACTCTTCCTATTCATAGTTCAATTCGAATTAAAGCATGGTGTATACTCTTAATTCAAACCAAGATAGCTAACATGCAAGCCTTAATGGTGATCACTCATTCAAACTAGCATATTAACTTATAAGCATAATGAATAAGAACATGAACCATAATTGAAACTTGGAAACTAATCAAACTTGAGACTAAAGAAAAGAATTTACATAATGAAAAGTAAAGTGGAACTAAGAAAAACTTAAGGAAAATTTCAACACAAAAGATTTCATTACAACAATTGAAAACTAGAAAGAGAAACTAAGAGAATTTGAGGGAGAGAAGGGAAGGGAGCTCTAGAGAAGTGTTTGAGAGCTCCCCCCCTTGGGGTGTGTTTACAAGCTTGGGAAACCTCACTATATATAGGCCTAAGGAAGCTGAAAATCTGAATTAAGTATGGCTAATGCATACAACACTTGTTTTATAAAATCTGAAATGGTTGATGCACTTCACTAATGCATACAACACTTCCATTATAAAATCTGAAATGGTTGATGCACTTCACTAATAAATCCCACCAGCAGCCCTAGCTCATCTTCATGTCACCATGACCAAGCTTCCAACCAGAAATAATAGCTCATCCTGAGGTCAGCATGACCAGCAACTTCAAGGGCTTACGAATTGGGCTTCCCTTAAGCAAATTAAGACTTTAAGCACTCAAACTTGAAGTTCAGAATGTCTTCTTTCCAGCCATATATCATTTGGGCCAATCCAAGGTCGGAGGAGGAAGTTAAGGCCAAAACAAATTGCTAACTCATTTTGCGCGCTGATAAAATCCATCATGAGCATGGCTCTGTGTTTGCTAGGTAACAGACTCCATATTTATCCAATGGGGCTGAATTTTGGATATGTTATATTACACACCCATTGGAACAACTTTCATGAAGAATGTGGCCTCATCCGAGCTATGTAGGTTGCTGAAACAAAGCTTGCAATATGACCTACGAAACTGGGCTGGCAGGGGACTGTAGCCAAAATTGAGTTTGTCTTTAAGCTCTTCATCCATTCATCCAAATTAGGCCCTAACATGCATGGATTGCATCATTTACTATCCAAAGCCCTCATTATTACCTAAAGCTCAATGAACTGAAAGATAAACACAAAAAGGATTAAAAGCACAAGTTTAACTCAAAAACATAACCAAATCATAAGCTAGAAGGGTACAAAATGATATGTAAATATGCACCGATCAGGGAGCGATCCAAGATCTTAGTTTTGGGACAAGGAAAGGAAGAGGATATGGGGAAAAAAAAGGAAAACAACACTGGCTATGGAAAATGGTGGATAAGAACCACCAGATATGAGCATAAAGCCCAAGCAAAATCACCAACAGAGGGTGAGGAGACTCTCAAACAAAGAGGGTGCAAACCCAAATGCAAGAGGGAAGGCAGAGAGAAAAGTAAGGAAAGTCGACCCTCATAGTTTTGCCGACTTCTTTTTTGGTTACATTGGAGGAAAGAAACTTTACTGAAATTCGATCCTGGGTGCCATGGGGGAGGGAGAATCCACCACCACTGTCGTGGGAACCATTGGCTAGTGGTAATTTTCTTTTAATGTTGAAAGAAGGTGCAATATGTTGGAGTTTTACAGAGTAGCAGGTTTGCTTGCACAGAAAGCTTATGAGAGAATGTTTCAGAGAGAAACAAGAGAGACATTGAGAGAGAGAGAGAGAGAGAGAGAGAGAGGGAGAATATGTTAGGCAATAATTGTAATCATGCACACACACACTGTGTGATCTCATTCCACTATCAATCTATATATCTTTCAACCAATACAAAAATGACTCAACCAATACACAATTGTACCAACCTGTGAGCTGTACACTTGGCATGAATCTGGACCTGTAAGTTCAACAAAATGTGATAGCATATGAGCCATACACCTGTCTAACTAACAATTTAAACCTAGAAACAATTTATACTTCAACACTCCCTTCTAAATTGTTAACTGGTTTAACACCAAGCAATCCTCTTACATAGTTGAATCGATCTTTAGGCAGAGCTTTAGTGAAAATGTCAGCCACTTGTTCTTCAGACTTGCAGTACCTCAAGTCCACTACCTCATCTTGTAAAGCATCTCGGATGAAGTGATATCTACGGTTGATGTGCTTGGTTTTCTGATGGAAAACTGGATTTCTTGTCATTGCAATGGCAGAGGTATTATCCACCATTAATGGAGTTGCATCAATCTGCAATTCTCCAAAGTCCTCTAGCACAAACCTCAGCCATATAGCCTGTGTAGTAGTTTCACTTGCACTGACATACTCAGCTTCAACTATGGAGAGAGCTACACTGTGTTGCTTGACTGATGCCCAAGAAAATACTCCACTGCCAAAAGAGAAAGCATAGCCAGAAGTGCTTCTCATGTCATCTTGGCTTCCACTCCAATCACTGTCACAATATCCAATTAGGATAGCTTCTTTTCCCTTCTGATATTCAATACCAAAATCAATGGTGCCTTGGATGTACCTTAACACCCTCTTAGCTGTTCCATAGTGTTTCTTTGTTGGACAATGCATATGAACCTAGCTAATAGGCTAATTGCAAACATTATGTCAGGTCTTGTAGCTGTCAGATATAATAAGCTACCCATAATCTGCCTGTATTCATTCTCATCTGTAGGACCACTTCCATCATCCTTGCACAGTTTCTCACTTGTCACAAGAGGAGTGCTAACTGGTTTACATTGTTTCAAACCAAACTTGCTCAATAATGTCAGTGCATATTTCTTTTGATTTATGAAAATGCAAGTTTCAATTTGAATCACTGCCATACCAAGAAAATGACATAACAGACCTAAGTTAGTCATTTCATACCTTCTCATCATTTCAGACTTGAACTCTGCAATCAATTCTTCATTGCTTCCTGTGTACACAATGTCATCAACATAGATTGAGACAATTAGAGTTCCAGAGTCTTCCTTAGTCTTGCAGTACAATGTAGCCTCACTTGTGCTTCTGCAATATCCATAGCTAATGAGATAGGCATTAATTTCCTCATACCAGGCCCTTAGAGCCTGTTTTAAGCCATACAAGGCTTTCTTCAACTTGTACCCCTTATCCTCATAGTGTGTAATCACAAATCCATCAAGTTGATCTGCATAAAATTCCTCCTTAAGCACACCATTTAGAAATGCAGACTTGACATCTAACTGGTATAGTTTCCACCCCTTTTGAGCTGCCAAAGCTATGAAGGTTCTAATTGTATCTAGTCTGGCCATAAGAGCAAAAGTCTCATTGAAATCAATTCCAGGCTTTTGTGCATAGCCTTTGACCACCAGCCTAGCTTTATGCTTCTGTATTGAGCCATCAAGGTTCAATTTGGTTTTGTAAACCCATTTAACACCAATCACAGGTTTATCACTTGGTCTGTCAACTAGTTCCCAAGTCTCATTCTTCTCAATCATCTTCATTTCTATCTCCATTGCCTTTTTCCAAGCCTTACCTTTTGAAGCTTCTGCAAAGTTTTCTGGCTCAATGATGCTCAGATTGCATCGAGCATAGATCTCAGTGATGTCTCTGAGCTTCACAGGAGTAGAGCTTAGTGAGTCACCTGGTGAATCAGCATTAGCAGCATCTGTAGTCACCTCACTTGGGCTAGAGATGTTATCAATCATTGTTTCTGGTACAGATGGAGCTGTGACTTCATATTCCTCTTCAGAACTTTCAGAAGTGTCTTCAACCCTCATTAGAACTGAGGTAGAATCAACAGTTTGCTTGTCCCAATCCCATAATGAATTCTCATCAAAGATCACACTTCTGGATGCAGTGATCTTGTTGGTCTGCAAATTGTACACTCTGTACCCCTTTTCACATTTTCCATAGCCAACAAAGATGTATTTTACAACTGAATCTTCCAGCTTAGACCTCAATTGACTAGGCACATATCAGAAACAGATAGAGCCAAACACTCTCAAATGTTTAACTCCAGGTTTTCTTCCACTAAAGGCTTCAAAAGGAGTTATATTATCTAAAGCTTTTGTGGGGCATCTATTCTAAATATAGACAACTGTATTCACTGCCTCTCCCCAAAACTTGTATGGTAGCTTCTTCTCATTCATCATTGTCTTGCTCATCTCTACAATGGTCATGTTCTTTCTTTCAACAACTCCATTTTGCTGAGGTAAGTAGGCCACAGTTAGTTGGCGTTCCAAACCAATTTCTTCACAAAACTGCAGAAATTCAGTGGAAGTATATTCTCCACCTCTGTCACTTCTAAGTTTCTTGATTTTATAGCCACTTTGTAATTCCACCATAGCCTTAAATTTCTTGAAAATGTTAAACACTTCTGACTTAAACTGCATGAAATACACCCAGCACATCCTAGTGTAGTCAGTAATGAAAGTCAAGAAGTATTTGTTCCCACCTATTGTTGTAGTCTGCATTGGTCCACAAATATCTGAATGGACCAGTTCCAATGGTACACTAGCTCTCCAACTTTTCTCTTTACCAAAAGCCTTCCTGTGTGATTTTCCAATTGCACACTCTTGGCAAATTCTCTCTGCATTGCCAATTTCAGGCAATCCATAGACCAGCTCCTGTTGTTGTAACAACTTCAAGCTCTGCAGATTCAAATGAACAAACCTCCTATGCCAACACCAAGTGGATTCTTCAATTATTGCTTTCATAGCCACAGAGTTTATAGAGTTTGCATATTTTAGTGAGAGTGGAAAACATTTGTTTCCTGTCATGGAAACTTTTGCCACTAAATTTTCCATGGAGTTATGATCAAATATCTCCACCATGGAATTGCCAAAAACCATATAGTAACCATGCTCTACCATCTGACCTACACTTAGCAGATTTTCATCCAATCCTGGTACAAGCAAAACCTCTTTGATATATCTAGGCCCAGCTTTAGTGTCAATCACCAAAGCGCCTTTACCAGTTGCTTGCACCAAGTCTCTTGTGCCCATTTTCACTTTTGCAGTGACCTTAGTATCAATATTGACTAGGAGAGATGCATGTGAGGTCATGTGATTGCTACATGCACTGTCCACATACCACACACCATTATTCTTTACTACTACAGCAGCATGACAAGCATAGAACATGATACCTTCTTCCTCCTTGTGTGATGCATAGTTAGCAATTTGATCAGATTTTCCTCTGTATTCTTTTGCTATTTGACCAAACCTCTCACATTTGTAACATTTTGGTTTGTCTTTGAACCAACAAACACCATAGTGCAACTTGTCACAGGTTTTGCAGGGTACCTTTGCTCCTTCATTCTAATTTTCCTTCTTGGAATTATTGTCAAACTTTGAATCCCACTTCTTCCCTTTCTGAGATTTCCAATTCTTCTTAGACTTGGAACTACCTGCTTGCCCTGTGTTTGATTGGTCTCTAGAACTCACATTTAGGTTGGAAAATGCTTTTTCTGTCACTCTCTCATTATGCCTTAGCAATCATTGCTCTTGAGATTTTAGAGATCCTATAACCTCTTGAACCCCTATTGACTTTGTATCTTTTGTTTCTTCTATGACTTCAGCAATAGAGTCATATTCTCTAGACAAACTAATCAAGAGCTTCTGAACTATTCTTTGCTCAGTTAGTACTTCACCATATGCCTTCATTTGATTTACTAGCTCAAGCAGTTTAGTGACATACCCAGATAACGGTTCATCATCATGCACTCGAGTGTATTCAAATTCTCTTCTAAGAGCTTGAAGTTTCACAGATCTCACGTTCTTATCTCCTCTAAACTCTTGCTGCAGGATTTCCCATGCTTCCTTGGCTGACTCCTTCAATGCGATTCTGGGAAAAATATCGTCAGAAACAGCACCTTGGATTAGTCCCAAAGCCTTAGCATCCTTTGCAACATTCTCTTCCAAAGCCAGCTTTTGAGCTGCAGTCAGAGCTTCTCCTTCTTCCTTCTTCACAGGTTGCTCATGCCCATTTGCAACCATATCCCACAGCTTGTGAGATTTGAAGATCGTGCACATCTTTATTCTCCAGAAATCATAGTTGCTTCCATTGAAGATGGGAGCACGAAGCTCACCCATTCCAGATCCAGCCATGTGAGACTAGATAGATATTTCTTCAGCTGGATTGCTTCAATTCCACGATGCCCAGTCTCATATCTTAACCTGAGCTCTCGATACCATGTTGGAGTTTTATAGAGTAACAGGTTTGTTTGCACAGAAAGTTTATGAGAGAATGTTTAAGAGAGAGAGAGAGAGAGAGAGAGAGAGAGAGAGAGAGAATCTGTTAGGCAATAATTGTAATCATGCGCACACACACTGTGTGATCTCATTCCACTATCAATATACATATCTTTCAACCAATACAAAAATGACTCAGCCAATACACAATCGTACCAGCCTATGAGTTGTACACTTGGCATGAATCTGGACCTGTAAGTCCAACAAAATGTGATAGCATATGAGCCATACACCTGTCTAACTAACAATTTAAACCTGGAAACAATTTATACTTCAACACAATATCAGCGGCGAGGATGAATTGTATAGTATGTCTGCGATGAAGTGAGAAGGAGAAGGAAAACTCCAGCCATGAGTGATATGACTTTCCACGGAGGAGAAAAATATGTGTCACAAAGGATTCTTTTCTGCCTTTGAAATTGCACCCATAGAAATACTCGAAGTCTGCTCAAACTGTACCAGGACTTACAATATTTGTTCACTTGGTGGAGCAAAGCAGCATAGCAAAAGTTGTCCTTCATAACAACTTGATCTAGAACACTTTCAAATTGACTCAAAAATTCTGTCTCCAATCCGATTATTGTGCTCTATAATATTTCTTGCCTGAAGCAGTTTGCTATCCCCTGAGGTACTGATGAGACTCTTCAAGAGGAAGACATATGATGTAACCCTATGCGTGCTCCGAAGACAGCATTGCTCGTAAGCAATCTGGTTCCTCAAGAGTGAATTCGTAGTCTCATGAATCCGCAGCTGGGGAATTATAATCACCCCATCCTCGAACTTTATGTCCAACAAATATTGCTGGGTGCTTGGTCCACTTAGTTATTTAATCTTTACGATGACTTGGTCTTTGATCGAGTTAAATATATATTTTATCTTATGCTCATATCATTACCATTTTCTTTTCCTTTTTCAAACACGTATGCTACTCGTGATCCATTAAATACATTAGTCTTTAGTTTGTTAGCATATGGAATGTGGTGACATAAGCCCAGAAGCAAAGACTAGATCTAAGATCAACTTGCAATTATAAATGTATATTTGAGTCATTCGATTTGACTCCAACCCCATTAGCTCACTAGCTCCTTTAAATACCTTCCACTAAAATAAGATCACGAGTCTCTTCACCCATTCTATATTCTGTTTCCAATCACACTCAGCTTCCTGACATATTTTCAAAGGGCTTGTCACTTTCCTGGTTTGCTTACTTCAAGTCCAAGCTTCTATCTTCTTCTTTGAACCCAAAAAAAAAAAAAAAATTAAAGCTTCTATGTTCTTCGTGGCCCATCATATCTGACCGGTCGCCAGACAAAGACAATCCCAGTAGGCCAATCCAAAAAAGGTCAATCTTGTGGATTTGGTTGATATGATTCAGCATCTCTGTGATTTCCTATAATTACGTGTAATTGTTTAGAATTGTTAATAATAAACACATAAACCCAGGCAGATGATGAGCTCTCTTCCTCTCTTTTTCGCTTTTTGGATTATTGATTTAGACATTCATTCCTTATTGAGTGTATTAGGTTTGGGAGAGATTTCTCATTAAAACACATAATTCGAAAGATAAACTCACAAGTATATACAATTAGTGGCAGAGCTGATATCTCCCTATTTTAAGCTCCATATAATTGTGTATATGTCAATTGGGAAAACACAAATTAAGATCATACGAACTCGTTATAGAGGAAGAATCTGAAACATATAACAGCAATGACTAATTAAACTCAAAGGATGGACCAAAAGAAACTCTCCAAACCCAACCTCATTAACTACAAAAACAGAGTATATGAAACAAGCATTAGCTATAGCTAGCTACTGATGAGCTTGGTGCATGGCGAAGTATGTTTGTGCAATAGTAAGAACAAAAAGACAAAGCGCAGCAACGAACGAAATCATACTCCAAGCAGTAGAGAAATAAGTGTGATACAGGCACCTCACCCGTCTCCGAAACCAGTACTTGCAAGCGTAGGCATTCACTTGCGTGCACAGCTTACCAAAACAAAAGTCCTTCACAACGACTTCATCTAGAATTCCATTGAAGTAGGTCAAATACTCTTCGTCCTTGATCCAATTCTGGTTCATGATGCCTTGTTCCCTAAGTAACATAACATCATGCGGCGAACGGATGAGGCTCTTCATGAGGATGGCGTAGGATGTGATGTGCTGCGTGCTGCTGAGGCTGCATTGCTCATAAGCAATCAGGTTTCTCAACAGTGAAGTTGTTCTGTCGTCAATATACACTTGTGGAATTCTCATCACCCCTTTAGTGAAAGTTATGTTATAGGAGTGGTCCGAGTTACAGAGAAACACAACTCCAGCCTCTAAAAGATCACAAGCGCAGAAATCGAAACCCCAATTTTCGAAATTGCTTCGTGGTTCTTCTTTAAGAAGGCATGGAGCTGGGTGGTAAAATTTGTGCAAGAGATCAAGCAAATGCTCGTACTCTGTTCCCCCAGGCTCATCTTTTATCATTTCCTTTTCGTTCATAGGTTCGAAAAACTTAAGAGCAAGGCAAGTGATGGAGTGCGGCGGCTTGTAGCTAACGATTCGAGGCTTGACAACTTCGTACAATTCTTGTAGAACAAAGAAGGGAATCTGGTTTTCAAGCAATGCGAGATCACGCCTAAGGGCGGGGATCATCCAAGCATTGTTGAAAATTGCATCAGATTGGTCTATTAGGGGAACTTTTTTGCAATATTGGTCATACCTGAGGAAGAGCTGCAATATGAAAATGCCATCAAACGACACCATGTGTTCAAGGCTTTCGGCATCATGGTCCCGAGCACCGCCGGCGTAGCTCCGGCGAACCGTTTTGTCTAGATTGTAGATCGGCAAATGGAACTCAAGTGGGACTTGGAGGCTCTCTTGAGGATCTTTGATTTGGTTAAAGAAGTATCGCATGTAACGGCACTTGTGCTCTATCATTGTGACAATCTCTTGGTTGCCTTTTTTACGATGGTAAGGTCCGATTGAGATAATGCGAGGGCTGTAGGCATTGTCGTCGACTTTTCGAAGTTTGATTGGAACATGAAAGATGCTCAAGTTGTCGAATGTTTCGACCTCGTCGAATGTATCTGCTGGCCACTTGATCGACCATTGTTTTTCATAGCTTGCTCTTCTGGTTCCCTGTTTTCAACATATATAAAGCACACATATATTCGTGCTCTCATATAGGAGATATATTTGATTGATGCATGAATAAGTAACACATTAATTGTTGAGCTCAACTACCTTAATTTCCTCCCTGGATCCAATGATCTTAGCAGATTCACCTTCGTCTTCGGATTCACTCATCTCAGCAGCATACTTCCCTGCCTTTCCAGCTTTCACCCATCTCGGCAAATTCCTACGCATTGGTTAGACTCAACTACTCAAAATCCTACTTTCTCATGTCCATAACTTAATCTTTTGTTATATGCATAATAACTACTTTACTTCAATATTCATTGACATGCATTTCGCATTGTTTTCAATATTTATCTTCATGATCATATATAACTTCAAATAAACCTTATTATATATATTCACATGAAAATTATTATAAGTGCTGCACTTCAAAAAGTCATCATGCACTTTTCCTTCCTTATTAAAACGTACAGTAGGAACGCATAATGACTTTTTTAATGTGTCATAACAACTCTCTATTTAAAGAATTTTTAGAAACATGATTACGTGAGTTATGAAAGGTATTTCTTTTTATTTTAAAATGAAAAATTTGAACATTGCGCCTTTCGTATTGAGAGAGACGATAATATACTAAACTCACACACACTACACGAATACTTGAGGGAGCAATTACTCCAAACCACCTAAACTAGTGAATCCCTAGTGAAGCCCTTGAAATAATATTCAACAAACATAAACTTACAAAGTTAATGATTAACATACCGTAAATAAAATCATACAAATATAACAATTGCACAAAACACATATAAAGCCTTAATATATTTCACCAAGTTTAATTAAAATAATCCCAAAAATTTATAATCCTAAGATGTCCCCTACCTCAATTCCAAAGCTAGCTAAATCCAAATTACTCTTCCACAATCTCCAACACCACTCCCAAGTCTCAGTTACGAGAACCTTCAAGATCTTGCAAAGCAATTCAAAGATGACTCACTACTCACTCAAACCTCTTTCTTTCTCCCTCTCCTTTCCTTTTTCTTTCTCCTCTTCTTCCTCCTTTCTCTTTACTTCTCTTTAATTAATTTTTCATGCTCCATGTTCACGGAAAAACAAGCGGCACCAAGCAGCCCCTAATTGGATGATTTGGCGGTACCAAAAAAAAAATCTACATTATTTTATACGAATCCACTGCTGATGATCTTGGTTTGGTCCAATTGGAGCAAGTTACTTCAGAAAGTATATTTCCAAGTTCACGTGAACATAAATTGAGACTAATGGCTTCAACTGAAACTTGCTCATTCGACAGGTTAAAAACCAAACATGCAGGAGTTAATCAAATTTGGAGACAGCACATGGATCATGGGTCGCCGCCGCCAACCAAGAGGGTCTTATTGAGCATGAGTTCATGCATGTTCACAAGAAGCAATTTCATAAGATAGAATATTAACAAGTAAAATAGTGGCACGTGACATAAGGGCATCCACGTGCGACCCATGTGAAAGTGGGGCGGGTCCACGCCCCATTCTCTCTCAGCTCTTATAAAATCGGAATCTAAGGTCAATGGGAGCCATTAAAACATGTCCACATACAGCTCGAGATCAAGCCACGTGGAAATGGAAACCAGGCAGGCCCATAACGTTGCCATTTTACAAGGCACTTTGGAAACATGCTACTAATATTGACCTTGAAAGCTATACCAAAATTGAACAACAAAATCTTACAAAATCCCACCGAAAAAGTTGGAAAAAATGAAATACCTAAAAACATATATATTTTGATTTAATTAATTTAACCTATGCTTTTGATAGGAAAGGAATCATCACAACTCAACACACTATATTATAACTAAATTAACCCAAAAAAAGGAGAAAATTAAAAAAGAAAAAAAGAAAAAAAGCAAAATCCAGCACACATGACATGTAGGGGAAATATTACTACTTCCCCATGTATGGTACAAATATGAAGAGATCCAGATTCAGAGAGAGTTTTGAGCTCAAATCGATCTTTGGGTGAAGAAGTTTTTTTAGTGGTGAGGAGCTGCTGCTGCTGGCAGTTTTGGAGAGTTGCATTGATAGCACTTGGCAAAGAGCCCAAAATTGTCCACTTGCCTCACAAAGTTGGTCATGCTGGCCCATCCACCGAACCCGAACCCGATCACCAGAACCCACACAACTATGAAGGAGTTGATCACATACATGGCAGTCCAGCTTGGTAAAAAGAAAGGAGGCTTCTCTGCAGCATTCTGCAAAACACAGTAAAATGGAAAGGGGAAAATCAATAGGTATATTGGGAGCGGAGGGTTTCGGATACAAGACTTCTGATGGAGGTAAATGTTTTCAACCACTTGAGTTACATGTTGGTTGCGGTTTTTATGTTTTGTTATGAATCTCTGCAAATAATGCTCAGACCCCAGAAAAACCAAGTTTTCTATTTTGGGTTTGTTTTCTGTTGAACCAAAGTCACCACCAAACTAACCAAACTGCACAGTGCCTAATTGAAAAAGGTCTAATCAAACAGCTCAGCCGAGGCATAGTACAAGTGTCCCAACTGTAGAGTATAACTAAACGAAAGGGACTGGCCACCTATCTCAATTCTTCTCGTAACATTTCCAAATCCAAGCCATAAATGACTTTTGTACACTTGCTGCTCTCTCTCTGAACTGCAACTACTGGAATGTGAGCAGCCAACCATCGTACGAAGGTGGAGGTGCCCACTCAAAACTAGAATGCCTAAGATACCCCCACTCAATCAAGATAACTACAGGCCGCCACTCGACAACGGCATCGTCATTACAGATAATTTGTGTGTGTCGATAACATTATGTGACATGTTGGTATCAATCATATGAATTAGTAGAACTTGTAACTGTTTAATTATATTTACCTGTCTAGCAGAGGCTTTTCTGTAGGTGAGCATATGAGCTAAAGATGGGATGATGTAAACTGTGAAGCTAACCAGGAGAGCCCCAACTGCAGAGTTAATGGGCCCAAAGAAAGGAAATATTATAGCCAAGAACCAAATTGGGATCACAACTGGAAGCCTAGCCAGTGCCCTCAAGCAAATGCTCTTTGTGTCATGCATGCCAATCACCTTCTCCCACACAAAGTACAATGGTGTACATGCAAACCCAAATGTTATAAACTGCACCAGTGCCCAAAAACACAAAATGTCAGTTTTAGTAAAAACAATATTCATTCAAGGGTCATTTTTTTAGTAAGCCAGTAATTTTCAGACCTGGTGAATGAGCATTAAAATAACAGCGGCATCACGCCAGGCATTCTTGGGGAGGAGAGAGAAGGCATTGGCATGGTTGAGAAGCTCATCACCAAAAGCCCAGTAGACAGAGGTAGCAGAAGGAATTGTAAGTGTGAAAACGTATACTGTGGCAAACAAGTAGATGTACTTGAATTTCTGTGGCTTCCACATGGCATGCATGATTTCCCTGAAAAATTCCCACCCACATTTTACTGATCAGATTCCCTTCACATTAAAAAACGATTTCTTTTTTTTTTTGTTTTTTTGGTAACAATTAAAAAAGAATTTTACATTTGGCTAATACTT
The DNA here is from genome assembly GCF_965620075.1 of Prunus avium. NCBI lineage: Eukaryota > Viridiplantae > Streptophyta > Magnoliopsida > Rosales > Rosaceae > Prunus > Prunus avium. Next base: position 5,957,015 of record NC_142289.1, read on the forward strand.
TAGTCCAATTAAAACTATTACAAGGTCAACAAGAACATGGGGAACATATAATAAAACCAACTAATTGACCAAAGAGCCCTCAGGTCACATCTTTCTATAGCTGTTATGCAACTAAACAATCTAGTCTCTGGGAGCAGTTTCTAATCTCTATCAGACAACAATATTATATGCCCCAGGCGAAGACAAATGAAAGGGAGAGTGGTTAAGTGAAACAGAGAAGCTTGTATTCTCTTTTGGTGAAAGTAAAACATAAGGACCATTTTACTGTGCAATTTTCCTAGAGAAATGGGGTTAATGTTGTTTTTTCAAGAGCAAACAAAAGTAGATGGGATGATTATGTCTGTGGATCTCGAAACCCGAGAGGCCGGCAAAAGCTGCAAAGAGAAGCCGTGTAGAAACAAGTGAAATAGCAGGAAAGGGTAAAAATAGAAAAGCATACACTGTGACAGCATGGCCACCAAACGTGTATAGTATGTTGGTGGCGCCGGTGAAATACAGCACAAGCTTTGTGGGAGCTGTGTGTGTTACTCCTTCCTTCTGCACAATTTTCACCAAGCACAGAACTTTTAACTTTTTTTTAAAGCAGAAAACGTAAAGAGAAAAAGAAAGCATTTTTGGAAAGATAATAATATTAATAGTAGCTGTACTGTGAGATGAAAAGATCAGGGACATTGATGACTGATTTACCTGGCCATGAACAACCGCTGCAATGGTCAAGTACCAGGCTGTGTAAGTGGTCATTCCAAGGCCAAGAAAGGACCAAATCCGATAGTTATGGAAAGAAGGTATGAAAACTGTAGTGGCACAGCAAGCTCCGAAGATGTAGGTCCATGTCCTCTTGTCCAAATTGTCATTGATGTAATATATGTTACTGCTCTCAAACAGGAAGCAAAAAAAGCAACACCAACAGTTAAAACTAAGCAAAACCCAGGTGAGATTTGCATGATTCGGGAGTAAAAAATGTAAAAAGGACTCACCTTGCACAAGCAATAAGCTGTATGACGGATCCAAATAGGAGGAAGGTACAGTTGAAAGCAAGCCCCACAGCTTTCCAGTAAGGACCAAGTAACCCATCAAGGACTTCAAACCACTGCATCCAAAAACAGTATAGTGTGATTTAAGCATAGTGGAAAGTGATGAAAGAGGTTCTGGGCACTGTGAGTTTGGATATTTATTTCACACGCTTTTGCTTTAAAGATTAGGCATTAGCGGTGGGTGGTGGTCCTGTTAAAGAAGCTAAGCTAGAAATGGTATATCGTGACCAACCTGGATAACGTGGTTCTTGAAGTTTACGTTCTCTTTCTCCTTCCTGCTTCTGTACTCTATGTAGAGCACACTGATCAGGTAAGCCGTCCAGCTTCCAACGATTCCATAGAATATTTGCAGCAAGATGCCTGATAATAATCCCAGCTGAGAGAATGAGTATGGCAGTGTCAAAAGCACTTGAGCTACCTGCAAAAAAGAAACAGAAATTAAAAGGGATTAGAAGTTTTGTTAAGCGAATCAAGAAAAAGTAAAATTTGGAGTCTCTTTTGTAATGGCTTGGTGGGTGTACTTGATTGGAAGCACAGCTGAACCAAGCGTCCCAAACAGAGCCACCATGCCAGAGAAAGTTCTTGACATTAAACAAGGAGGTGTTTTCTTCCTCCTTGTCTTGATGATGATCTTCCTTTCCCTCATGATCATGAGCCTCGCTAAAGTTGGAGACTATTGCTTCCTCTGCTTGCTTCTGAGCCAACATTGTCACCGTTTTTTTTCTCAAAAGGCAACCGTCTAAATCCTGGTAGATCTGAAACATAAAAAAGATGGTAAATGAGACAAAAGAAACTATAACCAAACGCAGCCCCAGAAAACGAAAGCCAATAAGACCCCAGATCGAAAAACTCTATAATTCCTTCCAAACTCAAAAAAAATTGAAACTTCCAAAGAATACAGAAAACTCAAGAAAAAGATTAGTTAAAAAAACCAAAGGGGTACAGCCTCTAACATATTTTTCACGAACTAGCTGCCTAAAAGAGAACAAACCCAATACCATTTTAAACTACCATACCTTGATTGAAATGTCACTTTCTCGCAAAGATATGAAATGAACACACACAGATCGATCTATCACTCTGTTCCAAGCCAAATGAAATGTCACTTGCCTTTGTTTTCACAATGAGAAAAAACAGGACTTATATCATGTGCAGGTGGGATTTAAGAATTCTTCATTCCAAGACTTGGCAGGCAGAGAAGAGAGTGGCCTTAAATGCTGCGTTTCAAATAATAATTACAAATCTCCAGCTGAAGATCTTTCTCTGTCTAGCTCTGTCAAGATTGGAAAAGCCAGACTTTAATGCGCCACCAATTTGCTCAGTGAGAAAAGGAAGAGTGCCGAACCCGAAGACGGCGAGAGCCCTCAAAAGCAGGAAAAAGAAAATACTGAGTGTGAGTAAGTGCTTCAAAGGTGCTGGCAGAGGTTGAAGAAAAGACCCTTTTCGCTCTTATTCTAGTAAATGCATATAAACAATTGGCTTTGTTTGGTTGGTTTTGCTGTATAGCTAGCTAGCTGCTTTTTAAGTTCTGCTCTTTGGCTTTGAAATTCGCCTCTTTCTCTTTTGGTTAGAGAGAAAGACGGGTGTGTTGAGTAAATATAAAAAGGGTGAAAGAGACGAAGCTCCCCCAATTCCCTGTATTCCAATATCGATTCGATTCTTTGGATGACAGAGAAGTTGGAGATCACAGAGCGAGTGAGACTTTGTTCTGATCACAAAGGAAAGGACTAAGGAGGGACTCAATTAAACAATCCTCCTTCCATTTTATAGCCCGAAAGCTTCAACGGCTAAGATTATTTTTTATTCAATTTCATACCCCCAAAAAAGAATAATGAAAAATTGTAAGCCTTTTTTTCATTAAATCTAAAATAGTACTAGGTTTTCTAGTTTCCAACCGAAAAAATAATAATAATAAATAATAAAAAAGAGAATTTACTAGTTACATCACTAATCATATTTCTTAGCAGAGTGAATCTTGGAAATCTCACTAGTAATTCACATGATAAATTGACTAGTTGCATTGCTAATCACATTTTTTATAAGAGCATCTACAGTAGGAGGGTGTATTTTCGGGGGTGTAAAGTCACTTTTACATCCCCTTTATACATCTGGGGGTTGTAAATATGATTTTTGTTCCAATGGGAAAGATGTATAATTGATTTCTTTAACCTTTTTTTCCTGTTGGTCTCACTTTTGTTCACTTTTTCTTACATTTTCTCATGTAGATCCCCACTGCAAAATATGTAAAAAAAGATGTATATGTGCATCTAAATTTGCACCTCATGGTGGTGATGCAAATTTACACTCGTTTACACCTCTCCATTGCGGGTGATTCCGATTACAAATTGTGTATATTTAACATACACCTCATTATACACATTCCCACTGTGGATGCTCTAAGAGTGAGCCCGAAAAATTTCATCAGTAGTTGACATGATAAACACTCTCGTCGAGTTATAAGAGATGTGCGCATGTGAAATCGATCAACTACTAGATGTTCTAAATTCCAATTCCCTCTCTTATTGATTAAAAAAAATTACACATTATATGAGCACATAAGTTGTAGTAGTTCACATGATAAACACTCTCGTCAAAGTTATAAGAGATGTAATCACATGAAATAGATCAACAACTAAATGTTTCATATCCCAATCCCCTCTCTTATTCTTTCAATTGAACCTTTTTTTAAGAAAACCTAATCGCTACTTCTGAGAAAACCCCAAAGAAAAATCCTTAGCGGCCGACCCTACATGATATCTTCACATAAGCCTCGTACAACCAAAATCTAATTTTACTCTTTCAATGGAGCTTTTTTGAGAAAAAAAAAAAAAAACCTAATTGATACTCTCTCAGAAACCCCTAAAGAAAAAACCTTAGTCCAGTTGTTAGCCTTCGATATAGATTTGGAGCTACGAAGCGGGGATCATGATGGGTGGCGTTGGGTTCAAGTTTAGTCGGTGTGGCACTATGGTTTTAGCCAGTATGGCGTTATAGCTCTATTCGGGTTGCCCAAGAAGATGTTGAGCGGTGGTCTTGTTTCTTAATTTGTTTTAGTCTAATAATTCTCATAATCTCTTTAGAAGTTTGATGTGGTTTTTTTTTAAAGGATTTTATTTCCTTTCGGACTTTGGCTTTTGATTCGGTTTTGTCATTTATGTCATTGCACAACAAATCTTTGTTGCAAGTGTGAGTACATGTGCTTCTGGTTGTTGATTCGAGGATTTTAATCATTTTTTGGGTTGTGCGTATTCTTTTCAGATCAATTCAACTTGTTGTTGCGTTTAGTCAATGGAGAAGTTTTATCCATATTCGGCACCTTAGTTGTTTTGTACTTGTTTTTGTTTATCTTAAAGCATCCGCAATGGTTGTTCAATAGTTCAATTATTGAACTATTTTCACATATATTGAATTGAACTGCAGTTGTACTTACAATGGCACAGTTTAATGGCTTCAGTTTATTGGCATGTGGGTCCCACAGTTAGCCTATTGCAATTTAATAGAGGGTTCATCACATAACACTCTTTATTGCAATGAACTAAATCACACCATTACAAGTGAGATTTTATTGTTTTAGTTCAATTTCATGCAATAACATTGCATTGATCCTTACCACTTTAGATATTCTTAACAATAAAATATTATCGCTCTTTTATCAAAAAGCTCGTACAGCCACGATTATATTCCAAGATGAACTTCAACTATCAAATAAATACTTTTTATTAAATGTTCTTTTTCTGGGTTATACCTTGGTAGATATGGGATCATTCAAGTTTGTATGATGGCAGCAGCAGCTTCTTAATTTCCACAATTTCTCATATCATTAATAGCATATGCTTTTTTAATAACGGCTGAGGGTCAGATCCAAATCTCAGTCAATAATTCCACAAATTTAATTTCCCCATTAATTTCCTTTTCCTTCCCTTCTTCCATAAAATATAATATCCTTTAATTTTTTCCAAAATTCAAATTTAACTGATCATACCAAATCCCACTCTCAATCTAACCCCACATTATCCAACCAAGGCTCTAACCAAGCGAGTTTGTGTTGCAGTCTCACGTAGGCGAGTGAGGCTAAGAGGCTAACAAAGCCCAATGAGAGATACGATTGGATTTTTTATTTTTTTTAAATTATGGACCGCAAATTTATCCAACCAGTGCAAAACGGAGGCCCATTTATGATTTGCTTTACTTTTACGAAGTCTACTCTGCAAAACGCCGCCGTAGCGCGCGCAGGCCTTTATGACACAGTCGGCTCAAGCCGCGCCATGATGACTCGATCGGCTTCCCGCATGCTTAATGGAAACACGCGCGCATGAAGTGATGAACTCTAAACCCCACTTCCCGCCGGCTCATGATAGAAAAAAAAATAAAAAAATCTGTGCTCTTTTATCGGACGGCTGTGAACGGCCCAGCATCATCGCTACTTGGGCCCACCTCATCACACACCTCGTTTCATCTCATGATTCCACTTTATTATTTATTTGATTTCATGATTGATTAAAATTTGATGTGTATAAAAATAAAAATGATCCTATTTTCTATCATATTCACCTATAAAATCAAAATATTTGGGGCATGCTTTATTTATTCTTTCTCATTAGCGAATCTCCTTGTTACACATCATCACAAAAAATTTAAAAAAAACTTCCATATTATTCCCCAAACGAATATGGCCTGAAACACGTTTTTTTATTTTTGTTTACATTTCAAGAGATTTTTTAGCAAATTTAAGACAACTCAAATTGCATCGCATAAACTCGATTTATCACCATAAGTGAACTTATTTTTATCACCATGAAATGAAAACTTCGAAAAACATTGTAACCATAATTAACTCTAAGCTCATCTAGCTCTTTCTTTTAGACTTCTTAAAAGCATACCCAAAACTAGACAATTCTAAAACTCTTTGAAAGGCTCTAAGCCGCTAAATTGGTGCATTCTTGACATGGGCGGTTTTAATATTTTGGGGGCCCTAGGTGAACTTTCAAATGTGGCCAAATTCTCTATGTATATTTATGTTTTTTTTAAAAGTAAGTTAAATAAAAAGTAAATTAAATCAAAGTCACAATTATAATATAAAAAGAAACAAACAATATGTAATTCACATAACAATTTTATTGATTTTCTTTTTTTAAATTTTAGAGTGAATAATTGGGGTTTTTTTATATATAATAACTAGGCCTAACATAAGATTAATATAGTACAATTGTTTTAAGTAACTAATGAGGTTTATACAAATTGGGGCCCTCTCAACTTGAACGGCCTAGGCGGCCATTGCCGGTCTCCAAATGTCTTTTTGTTTATTCTTCTATTTTACGTTGTTAGATCAACCAAGCTAGTTCTCATATGAATACCCAAACCTTAACAAAGCCGAATTTAGCTTTTGAGTTTCCATAACAGGAAATAAATATTGTATATTTTCACGACAAAAATAAAAGAAAAAAAGATCAAACTTTCCACAAGTCGACACTAGTCTACAAAACCCTAGTAATCATTCTTAATTACTTTTCTTATTTTGGCCTGACATTCTTAAATACTTTGAGCTCACAAGTCAAAAGGCAAAAAAGAAAAAGAAAAAACAAAAGAAGAAGAAGAAGCAACCCAAACAATGGTGGCGGCCGCAAGAAAGGAGGTAATCTTGGTGGCTGTGGAGCCCCAAAGGCACCATGGAATACTTCTGTTTTTTTTTGTTTGTTTTTTGTGTCTAAATGGACTGAAAAAAAATCTATGTAAAATGGGAAAAAGCTGTTAGTCGTAATCCATACAGAACCAACACGTTGCACCGTTCAAACGGGGATTTGTCGGGTGGGTGCGGGTCACCGTTCCCCGCTCTTGGCCCGCTTTCAGGCCCAACACAATACGCACTTGGATGGATGGATTATTATTCTACTGCCACTTCCATATTTTTCATTTGTGTAATTCCCAAAATACCCCTGTATTGACATTTGTGAGATGGGATGGGACGTTGTGAGGTGTCTCCCAACCAAGATGAGACAGAGCCGTGTATGCTTGTCAAACCCCATGAGTATCTTAATTTGTTCAAAATTTAAAATTTTAAAAAAATTAAAAAAAAAATTAACTTTGTGGGATTAGTGGGTGAAGTAATGATTAGTGAATGGATTTGCCATTGGGAGGAGGGGAGGGGATCAAAATTATCAAAAATCGGACCATGTTCCATTGTTGCCCCTCACATGGGGCCCGCGATTTGCGGGTCCCATTCTCCATCAGCATCTTCAAATTTCGTGATTTGATTTTTTTTTCTTATTTATTTTCTTTTTGGGGTTTCTGTCCTGTGATATTATTCACTGTTATCTAACAAAAAACAATTATACATGCGGATTTTTTGTGCTCTCGAGGAATTGGCCGCCAGCTTATACAGTAACAATCCCTCCAAGGCAGAAGAAGAGAGAGAAAACTTTCGATAAAATTCTTGCTTAGGGGGCTGATTAGTGTTGATTCCTTTCTAATTTGCATCTAACTATTGTATTGGTAGAGGTGGCCCTGGGTCTGTGCAGGACGTCCTTTTGGAAGATCTATTTTTATTGGGTTGTATTATGTCCCTCGCTGTATTAATTTGTTTAGTTAAATAAAATTTTCTCTCGTACTGTGGAGGTTTTTAAAAAAATAATTATATCAGATGGATGCCCTAATGATGCATTCATCATGAACTCAATGATGATCCAAGAGTCAATTCGGCATACACTTGCCTTGCCACAATGTGGACGCTACTCGTTTTGGTGATAATTGGTTGCTTCTAGCCTTTTCTGCATTTGTGTTTTACCTTCTTTCAATAATCACATTCGAATTCATACTTTCACGGAATTAACAATTTAATTTTCTTTTTCTCATGGCCTTAAGTCAGTTTATAATGTAATCATCAGCTAGTTAGTGGAGCTATAGCTTTGCCCATGGTGCTTTCTATCAACATGCCTTTTGGATCAACACCTTTGTAAAAACTACTACATGGAATCTTATAAATATATATATATGCAAAGTCGAGGGTCTAGGGTTTGAGTGGGGGGTCAAATATATTTAGCCGAAGATGGAAAATGCCTTTAAATGAGGCCATGGTTGGTGCATTCAGGAGGCACTCAAAGCCTCCACACACCCTTTTTAGCCTTACACTTTTATGGAAGGTCACCATGGCCCTTCACACCAGAGCTTATTAATTCGAGCGATTAAACAAATGAAGTAATTAACCCAATATTACAATGTTAATCATTATATGGATTGACAGACCAAAATTAAAAAAATTTAAAAAAAATTGTTCACTTTGTACCTCTTGGCATTCATTAATTTTTTTTATATATGCAAATTGTTAAAATACATCATATATCATTTGGGGTTGAAATCTTTTGTGGAATGACTTCGATGAGACACTTCCTTGGCAACCTATCGCATGAGGACTACGTGATTGATCAGAAAAATAAGAATCTACAACGAGAATTCGGGTTAATCATTTCCAACTAGTGTTTTGAAGTGTGTTCTATTGAATGAGAATTAACATTGACTGAGAAATTATCAAATAACAATGTTATTTAGTTTAATGACATTTAATTTTTACTTTGTTTAAAGCAGTCATGAATTAAAACCTCAAATCTCGTAGGCAAGAGTTGTTGAATTAAAAATAAAAATAGAAGATACAAAGACGGGGAGAATATTCCTTAATAATTAACTACAAAAGCTTTTCTTTTTTTCACTGTTTAGTATATCAAATTCCATTTAATGTAGCCAACGGGGTCTAATCCAATGGAAAATTATCTTGAATTAATAAAAATAATAATAAAAATATTGCTAAAATGCCCAATAGGTAGTCACATCATCAAGCTCGAAAGTCGTACACACCAGTCCATCATTTGAGCACAAATTAGTCCAAACAAACAAAAACTAAAATCTGGATTAATTAGTAAGAAAAGTGAGCGTCCGGCTAATTAAGATAGGTTTATTAAGTGGTGTGTGGGCATGGTTTAGGATCCAAAGTTTTAAGAAGAATATTACGCTTTAATAATTGGTGATAAATGACCAGACGGATAAAGCGAATTCGGATGAGAGACGAACCAGTACTGCTTCATTTAATTGTATAAGCCCCCCCCCCCTCCCCTTCATATATAATATATGGACCCCCCCAAAAGAAACAGACCTCTCATGATATTATCAACCCCATGTCCACCATATATATATATTATTTGTACCAAACTGTCAAGTCTTTGGTCCCTCATCACATATCTATATATCCTACTCCATTAATCGCTACCTACCAAACATATATCATTTTAACTTGTGATTGCGAAGATAAATGATAGAGAGAAATGCTCTCGAATATCGATATTACGTACTCGACAAATAAACTGTCTCAAATAATCTTGATATGACAGTTATAAGTATGTGTGATAAAGCGAGTTTCAAATTCATTATTGTAATTTGTGGAAGTCAATTATGCACACTAGCAAAGATGGTAGATGGCGTGTACAAGTTTTCTTTTCCTCTTTCTTAATTAGTCAATGAAGGGCTTTGCCTAATCTTGTATTTGTACATCTTTTAAATGGAAAAAGTAGGTTACCCATGTAATTGTAACCATCATTGTCCTTTGCTTCACTTGATTTGTTGGGCTATTTTAATTTTTGTACCTGTAATTCATGTATGATTATGCTACTACATCCACATGGATCATGTTCAATGGGAGCAAAGCTAGGTTTATAATTTAATTTATTTAATTCATGTATATTTGGTTGTTTGCTTATTTTCTAAAACATGTGAAATCATCACTGAGAACCCAAAAAAGAAATGCTTGATACTCCCTCCCCATGTGAAATGGACTCATTTTCTTTTGTAAATAAAGGCAGCGAATCTTCTTCACCATGTTATTGCAAGCTCTTAAATTATTTTATTCTTCACAAATTTTCGTTCTAATTATATATAAATTTTTTTAATTATAGAAATCTGTGTAATTTTTTTTTTTTTTGGGGGGTCAAATTTAGAAATCTGTTATGTATATATATGCGATTTTAATCACGTGATGATGACATGACATCAACTGCTAAACATTGTTAATAGTTAATTAGGTTAATTCTGTTGACGCTGCTAGATGGTCAAAGGTCCTCCACTAACACGCAGTCAAATGTTGAGTGTACTTAAAGCACAATGTGAAACTAACTTCTGTTGTTGATATGAAACGTTCAAATAAAATGCAGGTAATAACTTATCAAAACAAATCAACATAAGACACGTATACATATTATATTATAAATCAATCAGTCACCATAATTCCACCGTCAGACTATAACAAAAAGCAATCATCGGACGTGATTGATCTCCATTCAAATATATTGACTCAGATGCCCCCCATCATTTTGAAAACCAAAGATTATAGAATTTTGCTAAGATTTGCCTATAAATTGACAACTATGTGCGTGCGTTATAGAATTCCATGTCCATGTTGATTATCAGTTGATCACGCACTACAAATCTGAGATATATAAGTCGTCTATGTCATTTACGTCTCGTTTTACTTATCGATCTGGAAACCATTATTATAATTTAGTCCAACCGAAGATTAATTAGATAAATTAATTGCAACATGGATGAAGATAGTGGTTAAAGTTTTGATTATGCTTGTGATATTTTTTTTATCCTTTTGTGTTGAGTTTGAACACAATTTTCCGTCCAACCAAAAAAAATTCCAACAAGGCAACTTCAATCCATGTCTAATCACATCATGAATGGGGTCCAAAATTCTCATAACAAGCAGGAAAAATGCTTGCCACGAAAGCAGAACCTCACAACAATAATTGTCCAAAAATATATTCTACAATCTCTCTCTCGTATCTTATGTGTGCATCAGCATGACGATGGGGCAAAGGGAATTCACTTTGTTTCATGTTTAATCGATCAAACTTATGAAGAACCAAAAAAAAAAAAAAAAAAAAAAGAGGTGTGAGAAAAAATCATGATGATATGAACACACAAAGAAAGAAGAGAATTGATTAGAAAGAGCACACTCAAGACACTAGTGCTGGCTAAGTGGAATGGAAAAGGTGAAGCTTGTGGGTTTCCATCCATATCCAAAAAGGTGTTACTTAGGTTTTATTAGAACAAATTGTCAGAGGGGCTCTCTCTGTTTGGATAAGTAAAGAAAATACATTAAAGTGAAAGAGAGCAGTGGTGAGGTAAGGTAAGGTAAGGCTTCTTCTCCTTTAAAACGCTTTTACCTTTTTCTTTTTTAGAATCTTTTTTGATTGGTGGGGGTAGGAAGAACCCTAGGACATGATTTTTTTTTTCTTTCTCCAACGCCTGCTGTCATGAAAAGACATGGCAATGCAATTTAATGACAAAATGAATATATTTCAATAATGACATATAATTAACAGAAGAACCATTTTGGTTATTTCCCCATCGTCCTTGTGTGAACAAGAAGCTTTTGTGTGTGAGGGCTTTTTTCTGGGGAGGACTGCGTGATTCTTTAAATCATAGCAAATGCTCATGTTTCTGACCAACAATACTACAATATAATCATCACTTGCCAACAAAAATCTATGCCCATAAATGAATCCAGGCTAATACTTTTTCCGAAATTAATTTCGAGTAATTTTTTGGTATGACAGCTGTTGTTGTTCGAATCCGGGGCATCCAAAACTTAAACCATTTACTTATACGAGAAAAACTTCACGTTACGAGGATAAAAAGTTATTTTTATAATCTAAGATGAGATAATATATGTTGAAGTAACATACCAACTAACAAGCAGAAACAGTATCTCTCTACGCGACAAGATCAAATAAATAAATAATTACTAATTCGTGTTGAAGCATAGAACAATGCTTATGGATGTGGTGAAAAGTATAAAACACAGACATTAGACAAATAATTAATTAAGTAATAGTTGTGCCGGCCGCCAGGGCTTGCATTGCTTGATTTGAAGCCACCAACGGTGGTGGTGGCGTCAGTTTGTATCACCATCGTGCATCTCCACGCCAAAATTACACCGACAAAACCTGTTATAAATTATAAACACGTACAATATAATTAACGACATCACATTAATTTAAAACTTCGAGTAAAACTCATAATAACATTTGACTTTCTCCTTATCTCTCGATTCTCGATCTCGCATCAGTTAAGTTCTTAAGTTCACCACCCTTTGCTCATGCTTGCGTTCTAATTAACCTATAAAAAATTATAAATTTTTTGGACACAAAAAAAAAAAAATCAAAAATCAAAAATTTGATATCATATGACTATGTATGTAACTTACTTTTATTTATTGGGATGTGGAAATTACTCTTTGACGATACCTTTTTTTCATCTAGAGTTCCCACCACTGGTCAACCATCTAAATCCTCGCCTCCTCTTTTTCTTTTTGTTATTCCTATGAGATAATGAGCTTAACATTTGTACAAGTAATTTGGGAACTTTTAGCGTTTACCTTAATCTTGTGAGCGTGAAAGATTTTCAATCGCCTTAAGCATTCCTTCAACGGATACAAGTAGGTAAGGGTGAAGTGAAACTCTAGGGTACTAGTCACGTTCAAGACAGCTAGATTAATTAACGTTGGTTTTTCTTATCGAAGATTGATTAATATTTTTGAGCTCCATGATGCCAGCCTGGTTGGCCTACCGCAATTAAAACCTAAATGAACTTTAGGCAACAGCACTGTTAGGCCATCACAGTCGCATATAACTCCATTTGGGGCCCATTGGTGTAAGCCAAACAGAGACCATGCCACCAGCAGTCTTGGAATTGATCGAGCCTTGTGTGGTGGTGAAAGCTGGGAAGCATATTGAGCCATATTGAATGAGGAGTGAGGCTGATATCTATGGTGCTTCTATTCAAACTCTGCAACCATTGTTTCCACCTAATAATTTAGACATGTCACTTTGAACTCTCTGATGAGTCTCTCATTTGAATGAACCCTTGAACGACGCAGCATCAGCAGCAGCATATGTCGGCGTGGGGCCTCCCTCTTCCACTCAGCATATGTGTCCTAAAATGATTGTAATCTACGGCAATAAAATTCCTAACTTTGAAACTTGGTCCCTCCCCAAAACTCAATGTGGACGTATACGGCTCCTATTCATTTTAAGAGTTTATGCGCACAAAATTTCTGCACCCAAAATTTGGACCTATGAAGTCCCGTACATTAAGGTCATATTTGGTGACTATGATAGGATAGGAAGTTGGATCGGATTGCATTAGATTCCATTAGATTGGAAATAATAAGTATCATTCGTAGGCCCTAATGTTTCGTGTCCATGTCTCAATGAGACCTAATTAAGAAGATATGTACGTGACTAATTGCATGGAGAATGGTTGACTATAAGTTTCATATACTGGCATGAGTTTGTGCGTTGGAGAGGGCAAGAATAGGAAGAACTAAGAAGTAAGATGAGCGGTGGAGACATGAAATATTTTGGAAGAAGGTAAGTAAGGAGGCGTTGGATTAGGGAGAAGTGTGAAGTGCCTTGCTTTATGCATACATGGGCATGTGAGGGATGGTCTAGGAGAGCGTGACAATGTAACATGTGGGATTTTAGATATAGCACATGAATTATTTATATTTTTGTTATTATTTTCAATCAAATGAATATGAATTCTTTATATTTGAGAGAGAGCAGCTTATAAGGCTCGGCCCTCGTTGCACGCCGAAGAAAAGGCTGCCACAACCGGGTAAGCTTCGACTGTTAATTACATTCATTTGGGTACACCCAGTTTTGTGTTTTTGAGAGAGAGAGAGAGAGAGAGAGAGAGAGAGTCTGTGTTTCTTGTTCTGAGACCATGTGAGATTCTAGGCCACTTGCTTTAATTTCTCAGTTTCTAATTACCCTCCAAATTGCTTGATTGCCAATCAATCTACCTTCTGCATTAAACAGTAAACTCCAAACTAATTGTATCACTTTTCCTCCACAAGTTTGAGCTCCACATGTTCTTCATTTATATTTTAATTAACTTTCATTATGGATGAAATTTTGAACAGATGCGACAGCAAAAGATACAAATAATAATATTCATGAAAAAAACCAGTTCCCTGACTATAACAGAAAAACCGTTGAAAGGGTATAAAAATATGCAGCAGGGAGACTTATTTGGATCGAGCTCATATGCATCATGGTGATGGTGCAGCAGGGAGATTAATAATTTAGAGTGAGAAACTAATTAGACTAATATAACAAGATCTACGTACCCACCACCAGAGAGACTTGTTGCAATGCATTAAATCAACGATGTAAGTTAACTAACATTCATCATGCATGGATAACTTAGTTTATTTAGGAAATCCCAGAAACGCATCGTGATTTGCACATGACTAATTCTACATTTAATTATGAGTTTGGCGCTAAGAATTGTAACTTCATAACGCAAGCAAGTAATCTATTGCATAATAATTTAATTTTAATTATGGAATCAGTGATATATAATTAATTTAAAGTGGAAAAATCTCCGATTCTTTGGCGGTTAGCACGTCTAACGATTGATTACGAGTGTTAAAAAGGGAGAATAAGTTTTAAAAGATTGCTAATTAAAGAATTAATATTTGCAATTGTTCTACAAAGCACATGATCGATCAGGTTGGTCTAAATATCCACTTGCATTCAGAAATCCCGTTCATCTTCTCACCATAATGAAGGATTATTATGAACACTTTGACTACTTTTTATATGTATATCTGCAAGTGAATGCAGAGGCAGGCCACCTTGTTACCCATGGGCCATGTGGTCTGGCTTTTCTCTGACATTTGCAGCTCACTCTAGTTGTGCCAGAATTTGTGCTGCATCTACCCGTGGCATGCTTTACTATTTATAATTATATATATTCCTTCTAAACACACATTTAAGTTGACAATTTAGAACCATTTCCCACTCTCCAGATGTTCCTGTAATTACTCCACTGTTGGTGATTTTCAAATTCATATATCCATCGAAGGAAATTTAAGGGATTGTTTAGTAGCTAATTGATTTATATCTACATTAGACATATGGTTAGTAATTTCTAAGTAACTTTCTTTTTTTCAACTACGGTTATCTTTTCAAAGTTGGAAGATGTCTCAAGTTCGAAAGTCCAACAAAAAAATTTGATAAGTTTTTGTAGGTGATTACACTTACCCTGACCTAACCAGAACGAGTACCTAACATATTTTTATTTTCCAAAGATGAAATTTACTTGAGAGGAATTCAAGCTTGTGTTGCAGTCTAACATTAGGTTTGAACAAACACATTGCACACAAACAACTTTAATTCATTCTCTCTACTTTTCCCCCCGCCATTTCTCTCAAGTTTCATCTTCATTTTCTTCGTATATATCTAAATGCGATGGTCCATGCAGGTGCATACCATTCCCATTAAAAGTTGTGGGGGATGCTCATTTACGCATTAAAGGAAAGCAACAGATGTAACGCGTATTGAAGCTGCCATCTTGATATCACATTTAATTCCAATCTTTTCATCACCATCTATATCTTACTATCGGTGGTAAAACAATCAATTAATTATTAGGAAAATATATGCACAATGTCATGCTAAATTAGGCCTACCATAGTTGCAATCAGATAGTGGGCGATACCTATCTGAAAAGTATGAATTAAAAATCAGCAGTTATATATATTTCGAGATATGATACGATAAATCATCCACACATCATCGTAGATACATTGTGATTCTCATATGCATCGACGGTTAAGAGGAGCCTATATGCAGGCATGAACTTGCTTACTATTCCATTCCCACTTAGCTTGATTTTCTTGCAAATTGCAACAGAAAGCAATAGGGGTCTGTCTCTCACCTGTCTGCTTAATCACAAGAAATTTCTTCACACATCGTTGTCCAATGAAGAAACAACTAGTGGTGATAAAGAAGCTGAAGATTCTATCTCCGAACCGATCTTAATGGGAAATCTCCTTTCACTCAGTTTTTAGTTCCCATCTTTTCAATGCTGCTACCTGCTACAATACCAACTTGTCTCCATTCATGGTGGAGCATGACACGAGAGCATGGATATGCACTTTGAACATTTTGGATTTATATGTAGCTATGAGAAATGTTGAAGTTACCCTTTAATTTTCCCTCTCAAATATCAAGCTTAGGGTTGTAGGTTGTTAAGTGTCCATCAACCTTGTACAAATGGTCATGCATTCTAACTTTTTTTAGCAGAGAATTTGGGCTTTTGTGGTCAAAAGGAAGGGAGGCTTATTGTCAAAGCATGGCCATTGATGGATGGTGGGGAAAATTTGTTGGACCTCCCATCTTAAGGAGGCATAATATGTAGTGGGATCCACTGATATATGAAATATAATGGACATTTGGAATTAATTCACACCACCCCTACAACTTGACTCTCTCTCTCTCTCTCTCAAGTCCCAGCCTCAAAGGTGTCTTGGTCCTTTGCTTAGCTGTGTGAAGGGATAGGATGATGGCACTCAACCTCACCTTCTTACCAAGGTCTCATTGACACTGACATTCAATTAGATTTAAAATATACAAATTAAGTTAGCTGGTCAGGACAGTGAGTTCCTCCTTTTACACCCGAATTGAAATCTTCTCTACTGAACATCACTAAACAATATTTGTATAGAGTTAATATTTGATCTTATACGTAATATGACGGAATTTAAAGGGGCAATTTGGGATCCACAACACAAGAATCATGTATATGGATAAATAGGTTGTCAAACATTTATGTATGGAATGAAAGCGTCAATGGATTAAGAGATGAGCTGAGAGAGGTGAAGTTTATATAGAGATAAAGTTCAATTAATTGTTTGGACGGGTCGAAGACAGACATTCGAGGGGGACCCTCGTGCTGGTCACGTGCTCCCCTTCCTAAGACAAAAGACAGCTGCCCAACAAATCATCCTCTTCTTACACACCCTCCTCCACCTCGACCCTCTGCCCCTCTCCACCTCTCCCGTGATGCCACGTCAACGCAGTCGGATCCCCCCACGTGGTGTTGTATTCAGTACTTGAGTAGGTGTACAAGTGGAGGAGGAATCTGGTGCTCCCGGAGCACAAATCCCCTAAGGTCACAACCAGTATAGTTGGTCCACGTGGGCCCCACTCAAATGAGTGTGGGGATACAAGATCATTTCTTCAGGATTCTGGAAGTGAAGGACTAGTATTCCTCTCTTACTAGTCCTACTAGGGCCTGCAAATTGAAGGCTGATGTGGTTTTGCTTTTATTTTTGGATGGGTTTGAAACAATGCTATGTTTTAGCAATTTAATATGCATAAATTATATTAATTAATTATTAGTTTAATGATATTTCTCTTTTCAATGTTGAAAGAGATTCAAAGTTCAATGATGCAAAATGTGAATTTCATTTACAGTCAACATATGTTTTGATCAGTTTTCCCGCTTTTTTTTGTCCGTTTATAAGACGCTTTTAGGGTTAATCAAAATTGGAACATTTAACCTAAAATCATGTTGCAATGAGTAGATAGGCCTATTCGGTTATGCACCATTCTTAAGAATTTTAGAGTTAGTGGTAGCTTACATTGTTATTAGTAGGTGTATTACTAGAATTAAGTCAACTAACTAACCCATGATCTGTACGCTACTCAATGAGTTAGTGATCTTCCTTTTCAAATGATATTATCTAGGCGTGAATTAATCGGAAGACCTATCTCTTAAAAGGAGAAAAGAAAGGTCATACAATTTATGTTCCCTCAAACTTGTAAAAGTCGTAATCACACTATACCTGGTTCTTGGTTGTTTATAGAAATACCACCATAATTAAAGTTTCACTTTGGTTAATGGAACCCTTCATTACGAGAAGGACTTGCATGTCACGGGAATGACACTATTTTGCTATTCCCATCCAATCACCCTCCATCATGTGATTTGAGAGTAACATAACAATATTATTCCCGTGATATACAAGTTTTTCTCCCTAAGAGCAAGTCCAGCAGTGGGGTTTGGACTGAGGCAAGGGGGGGTTTGGAAGAAAAAGGGCCTCCAGCAGTGGGGTTTGGCCCGAGGGCAGGTCTAGCCCCAGGTCCAAAACTCGGGGGAGCTGACGTCATCGATGACGTCAGAAACAAAAAAAAACAAAAAAAAAAACAAAAAAACAAAAAAATTCAGATTTTTTAAAAATAAATACTTAGTCATATTTTTCACTTCCCACACCAAAAATCTTTTAAAAACATATTGTCCAAATTAATTGTTTAGGTAAACAAATATGTGAAAAAAACAAAAAAATGAATAGTATTTGCCCTAAACTAGGGCAACTGTTGGAAACCAACATTGCTTTTTGCAAGGGCAGCCACTATTCACATGAATAGTGGCTGCCCTAGCACCCCCTTGCCATGGCTAAGGGCAACTAGTGGAATTGCTCTAATTACACAACTGTAAACACACAAAAAATAATTAAAAGAACAATAGAACAAAACTAACGACGATGATAAAATCGATTTGTCTCATCAAGGAACAGAAGCCGTCCAATTTGTAATGATCTTTTTGACCTGAAGATTCCACGAAACATGAGTGGATCTTTCACTGGAAGATTAGGCACTCAGAATGTCTCCACACGTGAAATATATAAGAGGAAAAAGTTGAGTCATAAAGCTGTAGAGCGGCTTGCAAAGTCTTTTCCAAATTTCCTACAGCCTTGCTATTAAAACATGGAACTTCAATGTGGCATGGCTAACGTTGAAAGTCCTTTGCATCTAGTTACGAAAGGAGAAAGAAAAGGAATTTTTTAAAAAGCACTTTTCTTTGCCTTTACACGTGAGAAACTCTATCCTTCCACTTTTCCCCTTTTCCATTGGCTTTCAGTTTGGCTTGGCTAGGTTTTACATGTCTTACAATGTCCCTATATTCTTCCGCGCATAAAAGAAGAGTGTTTAACTTAATATATATTGTTGGCCTATTTTTATTTTTTATTATCTCACATAACTAGTAGTAATATACCTTTTCATTTGCTTGCAAATTAAGCAGTTTTTGCGTTTTTAGGGAATTGAAATGCAAATTTAAAGCCTTTTTTTCTTTTTCTTTCAACCTAATTGTTTTTCATTGTCTTCCCACTATCATTTGCCTCCTTTCTAAATTTTTCTGGCAGCAATACATTGTGGCAGACACCAAGACCCATATGGAGATTCACCTTGAGAATTTGGGAACATAAAAAAGATTCTTAAGCATGTCAACCAGAAAACTGCGTAGTGGATTCTTTTAACATTATTGGGTTACTCATTTTTTGTCTGTACATTGAAGTGTATCAATACTATGTGTTAGAAATTCAAATTAATATTAGAGAAGATGGAAGAAAACCTCCCTCCCTTTTACTACTTCTATTCTATATTTTTATCGAATGAAATGAAGGAATTCGAACTTGAGACGTGTTCGAGTTTTGTACGAAAAAGACTATTAGACCGGTTATACGCAATTTCACTTGTTTGGGCCTCGCTTCAATGCAAACCATAAGAAAACGTCCATACCAATGCAAACCATGCTGCCCTTGATGATTTGGGCTACCATAATCCATATGGTCCTCTTAAAGATTTTTGCCCATTGTTACCTAAATATATTTGGGTCACTTATTATGCTAATACGGGCTAGCCCATTCCAATTCTTTATGAGCTTGAACCCTTGGGCTGATGCAAAATTTTGAAGTGGTTTGTTTAGGGGAGTTTTAGTAATATACCTAAAATGGAGGCTGAAATTATATATAAAAAAACCCACATAGAATACACTTTAGAAACATACCAAAAAATCATTTACCTCATAAGAAATAAGTGTTAAAGTTCCTCTAAATTACTGATTAATTTAAAACAAGCCCAACACAAAAAACCCAAAACAAGCCCAGCAAGCCCGAAGTACATTGTTAATACCATGTCACAAAAGTACATTATTAATACTATATCATAGAAGTACATTGTTAATATAATGTCATAGAAGTACATTGTTAATACCATTTCATACAAAAAATTCAAGAAAAAAACCCAAAAAAGCCCAGCAAGACATCGATATCCTTTGCAGAAATCACCTCCAATTGTCCACGGTTTCACTAGAAACAATCACAAAGGCAAAAATAAATACCTCTACAAGAAAAGAAAAAAAGTATACTATTAATACTATATCATAGAAGTACATTGTTAATACTATGTCATATAACTATCTTCCTAATAAAAATCACATTCTGCATATCATAAACTTCAAGTGCACAACTATATATAGAGCAAAATATAGAGCATGCTTTGTTACTGAAAATCTATTAATACTATGTCATAGAAGTACATTGTTAATACTATGTCATAGAAATCAACTCAGTTGCAGGGTATGAACAATATAACAATTGTTCATACCACTTACTGTAAGTTAACAACTACATCATTTAATTTGCATAATAGGTCTGACAAAGTCTACTAAACAAATCTCGAAGGATTGGTCTCAATCTAGCGGTCGGATCAATGTCGATTGCACGATCAAACGGTCCGAAACAATTGAACCTCGATATTGCATAATAATATCCGTTCGATAGTCAAACAGTAACCTATCGCTAATCTGAGCTTACCGTCGTGCTCAGGACGACGTGGAGAAAATTTTAGAACACAATGGACCACCATCTAGTGGCCCACGCGCCACCACTCATTGCGCGCAGCGGTTGGTGTCTTGGGAAAATTTCGGCGACGGAAAATTCTCGAAACCATAAGCCAATCTCCCTACCATAGAAACAGCACACATAGGGGAACATTTTTTGTTCTTGGACCTCGACCAAAAAGTGGCCGAAAAAGGCTCAATCACGGCCAAACTGACGAGAAATCTATGGGTGTTTATATCAAACTATCAAAAGCTAAAATTGATCCCAAATAACTATACTATCAGCAAGAGCATGAGGAGAGGATCGAAATCCATGCCTAGATTGATGACAACGGTTGTCAGAGCAGCCGAAAAACTCGAAACTCTCGAAGGTTCTTGGAGCTTGCGACAACGCAAAGAGGTTTGGCTAACCGGGGTTAGGCTCAGGCCTGGTTCGCCGGCCTCCTATGGTCATTTTCCAACTGGCCATGCGTCTAGCCATGGCCGAAGCACCAAGATCGCCAACCAAAACTAGCCGACCTGGTTTCCATGAAGGAAGAGAGATGAAACAAAGAGAAAGAGTCAGGGGGAAGAGAAAGACGCGCCATATTTTTTTAATATGAATTCAACACCAAAGGATAAACCCGAAAATCAGATAGTAAGTAAACCCAAAAAAAGATAGCTGGCAATAATAGGGTGTATATATAAAGTCTATTTCATGTAGGAAAGGGTGTGTTTATAAAGTCAGTTTCATGTAGGGTTTCTCAATGATTCTATAGCTAAAATGAGTTTCTTTATAGTTATCTATTTGTTTAAAGTATGAATACAATTTCCATTTATTGAATCGATTGGTGTTTATTTATTTTGGGTAAATAGATTTTTTTTTTTTTTTTGTGTTATAAAGGATCCCTAATTCAAAGATATCAGGAAAATACATTTTTTCCCTCCTTCCCTAAAAGGATACATTTCTACTTCATACAAATCACAATTTCACACATACGCAAAATGAATTCATCAAAAACACAAAATGATAAATCTCTGCATACATGTAAAACTGTGATTGACAAAAAGTAGGAGTTTCTACTTCCAAGGAGGCAAGTATGAAAAAATGATGGTTAACAAGTTGAGGAAGAGGGGGCTAGGGAGATATATGTTGCCGATTTATTTTTATATTCTTCATTAGAGATATATGTTACATTTTAGTGAAATATACACAAATTTAGGATCCATAAAAAAAATCACATGAGATAAATTATAAGATTGTTGAGGCCCAAAAAATCCAAGGTTGGGCCCAAATATATTTCTAGCCCAGTACGACACCTAACTTGGGAAAAAACCCAACTTAGGTACGCAAGAGTTTGTCATATACGCTTGCACACGTTCCACGCCAAGCAAATAAGCAACACGCCACGTTACAAGCTTAAGTGGGCCCAAGCCATGCGAATGCCTAGGGCTTGCTGAGCAGATTGTGGTATGGATGGTTACGTTCATTCACGAGGCCCATTGATGGGCCAAGAAGTGGAAGTTTTGGGTTGCTTGGGAGCCCCAAAACTCAAGTCCATTTCTTGAGCCCAAATATGTGGGTAAGCATGAAAGAGAGAAAAAGGTAGCCCATTACCTTAGAAAATTGACCCATCACCTTAGTAAAAATAGACCATCACTTTAGAAAGTTGGCCCATCCTTTTAGTGAACTAGCCCATTACCTTAAAGAATGGCCCAAATGACCTATAAAATATCTGAAAGTCTCCAGCACATGGCTAGAGACAAAACAACGACAAAAGCCAAAGGTTACCTATGTATGCAGATTGCTGGGAATATCCAGCACATGGCCAAAGACAAATCCCAACACAAGCCATCCAAAAAACCAAAGGATACTTGAGCAAAACACACTTTAGACCAGCGCCATTACCCACTCATTTCTCCTACCAGCTCTTGCCATGAAATAAGGGAGGAAAGAAGGAGAGATGGTAGCCAAAGATAGGAGATTGCCACAGGGACAGTTGCGGGAAGACTCTAGAGCTCCCAAAAATCTTGTCTCTATGTATTTGGATTGAAGGAGATTTCATAAAAAGAGGTTGAATCGAAGGAAGAGAAGTGAAATGAAGGGGAGACTTGGTAAAATTAGGGAGAAACCATTAGGGTTTCTTGGAAAGAGGGAGCTTCCAACGGCAATAAAAAAGGTCATCTCCTACCCATTAGAACAACCACAATAAGAGAGCAAGTATCATCTCTCATCCTTGAAACCACATCAAGAGAGCAAGCATCATCTCTCATCCTTACAACACGCATCCAGAGAGCAAGCTTCATATCTCATCCCTGAAACCTTTGCAATTTCGAGCCCCACTCCTATATCTTCTCCCATCTTCTCTTCTGATAAATTGTTCCAAAGCTTAACAGAGCTTTCGTCAAGCTGCCGGAAACTACTCAACACACCTATTGTTATTCCACCATCTCTCTCTCTTCAACGAACCCTTTTAGAATCCTTTCACCCTTGCCTTAAACCTCTGTTTCTCATAGGAAATCGCAGCTCTTTCTCTCTCTCATGCTAAACTCATGAATGCTTAGCTCCCATGCCAAGCCAAGAATTTATTTGTAAGCGACTGTTGGTTTCATTGGTGAAGAAGACCAAAGTGTTTCCTAAGGCTCAGCTACCCTTTCGAAACACTCTTGGGGTCTGATCTTTGAACTCAGACTCAAGGGGCATTTTCACACATTTTGCTCTTTACAGCAGCCCAGGCTCGCAGTAGCTGCCGGAACGAAAAAGCCCCTACAAAGATCATGTGCCATTTTCTTGGAGTTATCGCACATATAATGACTTCATGTGCCTTTTTGCGGTTTCTTTATATTTGGAATAAGTTGCTGAGACTATTTGGGTTCTATGTGTAGTTTTCACCTCCTCTTTTATGAGAGCTTTTTACCTCTCCCTTGTGAGAGCTTTTGATCTCTCCTTTGTGAGAGTTTTATTTGTATTGTTATTGCTTGGTTTTTTCAAGCTTTATCTCTTTTTGATTATTCTAAGTTTGCAATCTTAGTTGGGATGTCTATGCCAGAGTTTCTTTGATCCTGCATGATTATTTTATAATGGCCTTTTTGTGGTTAGTGGCTTTTTTTGGCTTAATTATTAATGCAATCCTAGAAATTTCAAAAAAAAAAAAAAAAAAAAGACTAACCTTCTTGAACTGATCCTTAATAAAGGTTGAAAATCATATTAAATACTGAAGAAGCCAATCTTATTGTATATAAATGTTGATTTGGACTAACCTTCTTGAATTGATACAAGAAAATTATGCTTAACAAACACGAACCAAAGGCACGTACGAAACCACAATGGCAACTACTCTAGAAACAATAATGCTATTTGTATCACTTTGACTGACCACCTTACTGACTACCTCTCTAATAGAGGTGGACCCCACCAGTATATGTGAGACCTATCTGTATTAGAGAGGTGGGTGATAAAAGTTGTATAAATAGCAGCACCCTATATAAATAATGATGACATGTTGAACCCAATGCCACAAGATTTTTAAAAGGATAAAAAACATGAAGATCAACGGCCACATGACCAAAATAATAAGTTCATATAATAACTTAACACAATACATAACATATTCAGAACTACTTTAATGTTCGAATGATAAATCAAACTTGAGTGTAAAGTGGCGCGGTTACCGCATCTCCACTTAATGCAACCTTTGACTCTAAAACACATTATAAGGCTCGTCACTTTCTTTAAGTTATTATTCAAATAGGCGTTGGAATAATTCCAACTTAGGATCTAGAGATCATAGGAATTGGAATAGTTCTAGAGTTTAAATAGAAGGGAAAAAGAGAAACTACATTAGGCCCTACCCTAGAAAAAAGAAATCGGATCTAGAGATCATTGGCATATGTACTAGCATTTACATTTTGTGTACCAAATTTGGACCGGTGCTTAATTATCCATAATGCGGTAACAATTAATCGATGACTAAGACTGACACTTGCTTAATGTACGAATCACGATAGCCTCACGATTCCAAAATGATATGGATCCATTTTGCTCCCTTTGTTTCATCTTTTGACATGTAATTGTCCGATTAGATGGTAGATGTGAAAAAAATAAAAACAAATTAAATAGCTATTTTATATAAATAAAAAAAGGAACAAGTTAGCCTAGGTGTCCATTTCACGACAAGTAAAAGAGTGCCAGATGAGATTTGTTGAAATGGGATCATGTTGAAACGTCTAACTCAAGTGGTCGGCCATTAAAACAATCGACTAATTAGGTGAGGGCAGAGAGGAAGAGCATGTGGCCTTTAGAGTCTCCATAGTGATATGTTTTAAGTGACATATATATTAATTCTTCATGAAATGCGAGATGTGGACCTCCATATGTGGACACCGATGCATTCATAAATTATGTTGCAGAAAGGGCTACAAGACAAAAATTTGCACCCCCATTTTAGTTATGCAAGGTCCCTACTTCTGATAGTTTCTTCCCTGAGAGTTCATATTTGAGCTCAAGCAATTTATTATGGCATGGGCCCTTGAAATGTGACGACACATATGAAATGCTACGTGCACGTTTATATAAATAGAATTACGAAATGTTGTGAAGTATATAGAATGCTACGTATATGATAATATAAAATTATGAAGATATATGATTCATTCTTAGACTCACATCAATTAACGATTAATGATTATATTCAGTTTCGAATATAGATTCAAGTATAGGTTGAATGTAGTGTAGATATAGGCCCAAATCTAGCATGTATCCTTGGCGAATCTGGACAAATTTTCTCCTAGTTTTGGGGTCCTTTAAGTTTTCTATTTCTTGTATAATTGTACTAAAACTCTATGACATATAAATAGGCACTTTAGCATTAGATTATTAAAAAATGTGATAAAGCTAAGACATCAAATTGGATTTGAGCCAAGGGTGAGAGAAGAGAGAATTAGGGTTTGTGAGAGATCAAATGGGGTTTTTCATTATAACCAAATGAGTTTTTTTATATTAGTGAATTTCTCGAGAATCACCAAAAAGGATGTAGGCATAACGTTGAACCTTTATAAATTCTTGTGTTCTATGTATGCGTGTATACTTTGTGGTTTCGTGTGTGCTGTATCTTTGCATGACTTTTGTGTGATAGTTGCGTAGTCCATCAACAACAAGGTCTTTGAGTGTTTACGCAAACAGTCTGACCGTATAATTTGAAGAAGAAATTAAATATGCAGGTTAACCCTAAATGTAGATTATCCACAACGATGAACTAGCTAAGACTCGTCACTCAAGCATGGACTTTTTTAATTTGCCTTTTGTCTCGTAGTTAGAGTTATATAAGATCTCTTTCGGTCTATCAAGGTCTAACAAATTTTGATTATTTTACTTTTCTTGTAATCTGGGCTATTGGTAACCCAACTTAAACAATGACCCATCGACCCAAAAAAAAACTAAAACAATGACCCTGCTCTCTTAGAACATTTACTTGATTCACAAGGATTTGAAAAAAGTAAATCTTAATGTAATTAAGGATATTATTAGTGAATATTCTGATATAGAATAATAACACACACATACTCTATATATGGAAATCAAACGTGCGATTGATTAAAATGACAAATCTTTGTGCCAACCTAGATTAATTCTTATTAGCTGTTGATTTTTTTCAGTCACATACACATATAGATATATATTCATAGTTTAATCTTTGTGTTCAAACTTTGATCTGTTGTCCCAATTACAGAACTGGAAGGTGGGTATTTCCAACAAATTTTGACTTTTCAAAGAGAAAATTCGGCCCTGAACAATGCATTTCGTGCCTTGTGGTGAATATGAACTTGCTTATGAAAGTCTCTCAATTACTCTTTCGGCAATGTTTTCTTGAGAGAAATTAAAAAATTAATAATCAACAAGAAGAGACAAGATTAAAAACGTGTTTCGACGAGTAAAAATGGATAATGCATGCCACCATTTTCTTCTTTTTTTTGAAAAAAATAAAATTTAAAAGAACTAAAACTATGATTACTGGTTCTCATGCGGACAATTTGTTGGCAGCAGTCAGAAGCCAGCAGCCAGCAGTTTATATATATTTAATGTTGAAGTCTGGAGAGCCAAAGACTCTTCCCAACCTCAACAATAAAATCCGCAACCGTTTATGGAAATCAATTATATGGGGTATCATTGCTTTCAAGTTATCTGTTTCTTGAGAAAGAGAGAGTGACAGATTGCTATTTTTTTTTGAGGAAGATGAGGTTGGTTAATGTTTATATCTACCACATGGAAACTTATGCAATAATAGATTCTACAAGTCCACAGTTTCATGCATCTATATACTGAAGTAACCAAGCTTTTTAGTTATATTAAAAAGATTGCGACTGTATATATATTATCGTAGTATTCATAACAACTTAAAAAGAAAAAATGAAAATTCATTCAATCATTTTTTTCCTGCTGAATTGGTGGACCCTTGGGTGTAAGGGAGCCAGCATTTACTCACGAGGAGAGTACCAAAGTACAAAGTAACATAAACATATGCTAATTGTGTTTTCTAACTCTAAGCCACTTTCACTAGTTACACAATCTTCTGATATAACACATTCTGTTTTTATTAATTAGAACTGGCGTACTTCTGGTGATCGAAATGACAATTTGACAAGAATTAATTAATTTGAACTTTGGGTTTAAATGCTTTAATTACTTTTTAGTTGTGGGTTAATTATGGAATTGATAAGAATTCAACAAAATAGCCAACCTTACTTAAGTGAGTCATAAGCCGAGCTTTAATGAGCTACAAGGCGGCCGGCGCCTAAAAACTAAAAAAGTAGGCCAATTGAATGTAATGTTGGTGTTGGCATCGACCTCCAACTACTCACAACAACTGCCCTAATTTACACGTCAAAAAAGTCTCTCTTTATAATCTTTTGATTTAAACCAAAAACCCAAAGTCAATTGCATAAAATTTTCTCCCAACCACATAATATTTTCATGGCAAAAAAAAAAGAAACAGTAAACTTCAACTTCAACACAACATGGCCATCTTTCTCTCCCTCCTTTTAAAAACCCCATCTCCTACGCTCTTCATAACATAACCTCTCCTCCTCACTAAGCTCACCCGACAAAACATTCATTCAACCCACCTAGCCATCTCTCTCTCTCTCTGGTGGCCATGGGGGCACGACACCGTTTCGAGCCAATTTCTAGATGTAGCACCGAGGGAAGATCAAGCCAAACCGTTGCAGCAGACCTTGATGGCACACTCCTTGTGTCACGCACTGCCTTCCCTTATTACATGCTTGTTGCAATTGAAGCCGGCAGTCTTCTAAGAGGCCTAGTTCTGTTAGCATCCGTCCCGTTCGTCTATTTCACCTACTTGTTTTTATCCGAGACCATAGCAATCAAAACCTTCATCTTCATTACAATTTCTGGCCTTAAAATGAAGGACATTGAGATGGTGGCAAGGTCTGTGCTGCCCAAGTTTTATGCTGAAGATGTTCATCCAGAGACTTGGAGAGTTTTCAATTCATTTGGCAAGCGTTACATAGTCACAGCCAATCCCAGAATTTTGGTTGAGCCTTTTGTCAAAAACCTCTTGGATGCTGATAAGGTTCTTGGCACTGAATTGGAGGTGTCAAAATCTGGGAGGGCAACTGGGTTCGTGAAAACACCAGGTGTTCTTGTTGGAGAGCTCAAAAGAGAGGCCATTCTCAAGGAGTTTGGTACAAACTTGCCTGATTTAGGCCTGGGAGATAGAGAGACTGATCATGATTTCATGTCCCTTTGCAAGGTATGTTCATTTCATCATGCATAATTCACCTCTCCTTTTTTTTTTTTTTTTTTTTTTCTTCTGGGTTTTATTTATTTGTTTTTTTAAAATTTCTGTTTTCCCTGTGCTGATTTGTTCATTTGTGAGCTGTTTCTTAGCTGAATATAAATGGTAACGATAACCATTAGAAAGGACAGTGCCATTCATCTAAGATTTATTACAAGTTTGGTGAGAGCCTTAATGGCAACAGTATGATATCAGCTGCTACACATGCATTTTACTGGAACCATTTTAACATGAATCATAACCTCTTTTTGGCTCATGCTTTTCACTTTCCATACTTTATTTTTTTACCACATTTATTTCACAATGCTTGACAACTGACACCCCCATACACTCTTCATGCACCAACCCACTTTCTTTATTCAATCCCAATTAACCCTTGTGACTTTGCACAAACCAAACTTTCTTTTCACCACAAGTTATATATATCTATATATACAAATTAAGCAATATTTTAAAGAAGTAGAGATTATTGGGTCATGTTTGGTCATGACTTTTGCATTTCCTGTTTTTAATTCTAACAAAATTCTGTTTGATAACAATTTGACTTAAAGAAGTTCTTCTCATGTTAACCCTATGACTCTCTTTTTGACTTGTCATTTTCGCAGGAAGGGTACATGATCCCAAGAACCAAATGTGAGCCATTGCCAAGAAACAAGCTTCTGAGCCCAATCATATTTCATGAGGGCAGATTGGTCCAAAGACCTACCCCCATAGTTGCCCTATTGACCTTTCTTTGGCTGCCAATTGGTATTCTTCTCTCCCTCCTCAGAGTCTACACAAACATCCCATTGCCTGAGAGAATTGCAAGATACAACTATAAACTCCTGGGAATTAACCTAATTGTTAAGGGCACCCCTCCCCCTCCCCCCAAGAAAGGTCAAAGCGGGGTCCTATTCATTTGCAACCATCGTACGGTTTTAGACCCCGTTGTCACAGCAGTTGCATTAGGAAGAAAAATCAGCTGTGTCACATATAGCATAAGCAAATTCACTGAACTGATTTCTCCGATCAAGGCCGTGGCTCTGTCGAGGGAGAGAGAGAAAGATGCTGCAAATATCAAGCGTTTGCTGGAGGAAGGAGACTTGGTGATTTGCCCTGAAGGCACCACTTGCAGAGAGCCATTTCTGCTGAGGTTTAGCGCCCTGTTTGCAGAGCTCACTGACAGAATTGTGCCTGTTGCCATTAACACAAAGCAAAGTGTGTTTTATGGGACGACAGTTAGAGGGCACAAATTGCTGGACCCTTACTTTGTGTTCATGAACCCTATGCCTACTTATGAGATCACCTTCTTGAACCAGCTTCCTGCAGAGCTCACATGCAGAGGAGGGAAATCTGCCATTGAAGTTGCAAATTATATTCAGAGGGTTTTGGCTGGGACTTTAGGTTTTGAGTGCACCAATTTGACCAGGAAGGACAAGTATGCTATGATGGCAGGGACAGATGGCAGAGTTTCATCACCCATCAAGGAAAAGGAAAAGGAAAAGGAAAAGCCAAAGGCCTAATTAAGAATGGGGATATCAAGTTTATTAGTTTAATTACCCCATGAGATTGATGATCAAATTCTCTACTGTTTTCCAATATGTTCAAAACTTGTTTTTTTTTTCTTCATAATAATGAAACTGATTGTGATAATTATCATAAAATGTTTGTTAATTAGTATTAATTAATGTATATGTGTTAATTTTGATATTTGCAAAATATTTTTTGTTACAGTCTTGCGCTGGTGGTGGTGTGGGCCTAACATAGTTAAGTGACCGGTTTAAATGTGTTTTAATGGCATTGTTAAAACAAAAAGACAAATAATAAAACCCTGCCTAAATCAGAAAAGTTTATTCCTGACATTTTTCCAGTACCAATTTATTATGGGTAATGCTAGGCTTACCACATTTTTCATACCACATTTGTACCACATCTCTAATAGAGATGGAGCCCACCAATACAATGGGGCCCACCTATATTAGAGATGTGGTACAAATGTGGTATGAAAAATGTGGTAAGCCTAGCATTTTCCATTTATTATATTGGTAGAACAGCAATTTAACTAACATTAGTTCTGCAAATGTGAAGGAGGCCCAGTTCTTCTCTCCAAAAAAATTTGAGAATTCTCTAAGTATATATATTGAGAGCTTCTATTGGATTCCTCAAATAATCTTATTTGAGAGACAGCCTTGTAGGGCCATTCTGCCTTGTATTTCACTAATACAAACGTCTATTTTGTAGATATTCATTCAAAGATTATCTTTACAAAAAAATTACTTGAATCCGATATCATTTTATCACTCAATTAAATTATTGAAATTTAAGTACTTTCTTGAAGCACCGTGTTCATTGATTTTGTTGGTCTTAATTATGCCTTAATGATTTTCAATTTGTATGATTTTTTGTAAGGATGATCTTTGAATGAAGATGTGAAAAATAGATGGTTTGGATAGTTGAAATTTTTTGTTGTAAGAGCACCTCTAGCACAAGGGCCTTAACCGGGCAAAAGGCAGCCAGAGGCCTGAATCCAACTCTAGCGCACGAAGTCTAGCCCGGGCAAGCCCAGGAATTGGACTGGGCTGTTGCCCCAAGGCGCTGACGCAAGCTGTGACGTCACGCTAACGTCAACAAATGATTTTTTTATAAAAAAGTTATTGTTGCCACATGTATTTCATGCGCCAACAGTAAAAAAAATTGAAAATCAGTCGCTTTCGTCAGGATTGACCCACCAGCCCACAGAAACCAACGACTATAAGCCATGTGGCTTCTCCTGGAGCCTCCGATTTAAAAATCTTATACAATACAACGGATGTCAATTTTTGGCTACATTTAAATATAAAAAAAATCAAAAAAATTTGTGAAAAATATCAAAAAATTATGGAAATTTTTTCTATAAATACCTACGAATATTATTCACTTTCAACACCAAATCTTCATACAAATTCATCTCCTTTCAATATTTTTCACTTTCCACACCAAATTTTCTACTACAAAATTCCATTTGTGCAAAAATACAAATGACCTCTACCATCGAAGCCGGAGGGTCATGGACGTTTTATTCAATTTAATGTCATTTAAAAAAAAATATTTCTTGCATTTCCAATTTCATTTTTTTAATAGATTATTCAAGGCAAAACAAAAAAGAGGAAAACCGCTACACATGGCTCCTCAAGTGAATAATATTATGACACACACGATATATTTCATTTTTTTAATGCCCACCGTGGGTTCCAATGGTGGGTTCCGTGTCGGAAATAACGGCAATGTTACGTCCTCCGAAGGAAAATACTCCCCCACGTCATGATCCAGTGGAACCGCATCCGCTAATGATTGAGTCATTCTTGTACTAGATTGTGTCGGACTATAAGGACCGAGAGTATGAGTGAGATGTGAATTTTATAATAAATATGGACACTTGGCAACTGGAAATCTTATCCGAAAATGTTATCTGAAATTTTAGGTGAGAATTTTATAATAAATAATGACACGTGGCAACCAAAAATTTTATCCAAAATGCTTATCAAAATTAATGGTTTAAGTATAAAAAATAGAAAATAAATTAAAGTAAATAGTGTTTGCCCTTGCCCTTTGGGGTGGAACCAAAAAAGGAAAGGCTATCACTATTCATGTGAATAGTGACAAACCTTGCCTTGCTTTTGCCTTGCCTTGCCCTTGCCCTTGCCCTTGCCCTTTGGGATAGAGTTTCTCTAAGGGAACCTAAAGGGTGTCCCTCAAATAATCCCTCAATATATATATATATATATATATATATTAAGCTTCAGTTGAGGGATCCCTCAAATGAGGGACACCCTTGTAGGGCCCATCATACATTGTATTTCATTAATCCAAACGGTCTATTTTGTAGATATTCATTCGAAGATCAACTCTGCAAAAAATAACTTGAATCCGATATGATTTGATTGCTCAATTAAATTATTGAAATTTTAGTACTTTCTTGAAGTACTATATTCATTGATTTTGTAGGACACAATAAATGTCTAAACGGTTTCTGATTTGTCTATTTTTTTTGTAAGGATAATCTATGAATGAAGACCTAAAAAATAAATGATTTGGATCTTTGGAAAGAAAAAAAAAATCATAGGGTACCCTAAAGGGCGTTCCTCAAATAAAATTATTTAAAAAATTCTTCAATACAAGGGGACTATATTTATATATATTGCAATTTTTGATTTGGAGCAGAGAGCTAAGAACATAATTAATTGGTATTGTTTTGGTAATTAATTAGTTATAATTTGGGTAAATTATTTTAGTATTTTCTCATCTTCAGTCTTTTGTATTTTCACATTATATTAAGAAAACATTTTTGCTCACCACTTTAACTTAATGTGTACATTCACCACCATTCTCGACACTCAAATAAAACATCTTTGCTTTATATTTATGGGACCAAAGTTATGTTTATGGACACGTGTAGTGTTAAGAATGGTTGTGAGGGTATACTTTGGGTTATATGAGAAATTATATAATAGTACTGTACCACCACATCAGCTGGTAATACTCCCATTCAAAATTTGACACATGTCCATCTTTTAAAAACAAAAATTGTTGTTTTTTAACAGGTGAATTGAAATTATAGTGTTACCCTTTTAAAGCATTAAAAAT
The DNA here is from genome assembly GCF_965620075.1 of Prunus avium. Classification (NCBI taxonomy): domain Eukaryota; kingdom Viridiplantae; phylum Streptophyta; class Magnoliopsida; order Rosales; family Rosaceae; genus Prunus; species Prunus avium. The sequence continues at coordinate 5,989,965 of NC_142289.1, forward strand.
GAAAAAAATTAAAAAAAGGGTCAACTACAGCCCACCCGAACCCAGCACTGCCTCCCCTCCCACCACCACGACCTTCCTCTTTTTCTCTTCCTCTTTGTTTGTCTTCTTCCCTCCATATATATCTCTCTCTAGAAAACAAGGAAGTTAAGTTAACTATGGATTCTTCGACCAAAAAAAAAAAAAAAAAAGTTAACTATGGATTCGCCGATAAGTTGAAGATAATATAGCTCAACTAACATTATTTTTAAAATTAAAAGCCTCCATTTTTGGGTTTGGGTCGGTGGTCCCTTTTTTTTTTTTTTTTGTTGAAACAGTAGCAATTCAATTGCATAAACAAGATATAGGGCCGGTGGTCCCTTTGTAACCTTCGGAAAATTCATGAATCATGATTCATGAGCATGACCAAAGCAGCATATATAGGGCCCCCTTATACTCATAAATTTTGCCAGCTCCATTTTGTCCGCCCAATTGGATGAGAACACGTGGTATGACAGGCTGTATAACTCATATTTATTATATTTTTAACCTCTCAACAAGACCTATTATGACACGGGATATCACTATTTTGTTATTCCAACCAATAACATTAAGACATATGACATAATATTATTGGTCGAGAATAATAACACAGTGTTATCCCCATTACAACTAGTCTTTTATCCAATCTGGCCTGCCACGGCTGCTGGGACCTTGCCCACAAATCTCGGTGTGCTCGCCTTAAATTTCACATGCATAGCCATATAATATGCATGTGAAGCGTCAGCCCTAGCTAGCTACCTAAGCCTTTGTTTCATTTAATTAGAAAATGTACTGGAAACCTTGGGGCTAGCTGCATATGCATAATTCTAACATAGTGAAGCATAAATTCATGGGGACCTCACCTCACCATGTGTGATAAGATTTGATACGCCTGCATACTCAATTAATTTATTAAAGTGGGGGTAGCTAATAATATAGAGAGGAAGTACCGTTAAATTATTAAGGTTTGGTTTATAATTAGCAGCCACTATAGGCACTAGCTAGCATTAGATTCCGAACCAGTTAGGTTCATTTCCATATATATATATATACCGTTCTAAGTAATTTTCCGGTGACTATTGCTTAGCCTTTTACCCCAGTCTGATGAGCACCTAGCTAGCTAGCTAGCTCTCTCATTTAAACACAACAAAAGTATATTTTTAACTACGTAGGTCAGGGAGCGGCTCAATAACGTGCATGTCATGTGATGGTGGTACCGTCTCTTTAATCTTAATGCCATAATGCATGGCCCCTCGCACCCACGCGTACTCTCGTCACATCAATATAATTCGATAAATGGTTTGTAGTTTAAGTGGTTAAACGCTACGTGGACCGTAAATTCTATATACAGCCCAATCAAAAGCTACGTGGTCCATAGTCTTACTGATCAAAAGGTTGGTTTCTCATGTTTGGGCTTCCTTCTAGGTTGGCCCAATCCAGACTCGCTTTTTTGTCAGAATTTTTTTTAAATTTAAAAATTATTACGTATGGTCGCTGTCAGAAGCTAACTCCAAAGTCCAGAACCCAATTCCGGAAAAACGAAATGACCAAAAAGGGCTTTCTGTTCAGTTTGCACGGAACGACAAAAGCCGGCAAGCATTGAGTAATTTCATGAAGGAAGAAGGGTAATTGTGTCAAGATAAGCGTCAAACTGTCGTCAGTTTCCCCATCTCCTGCCTGCCTCTCAGCTTTCCAAGTCCCCGTGAAGTTGAAGACCGTAAAAACATCTTCAACCTCACGCCGCCTTCGTTTTTCCATTAATATGGACAACGGAAATTCCCATCCTGCCCCTGGGCCCTGCACCGACGACCGCATCAAGCTCAACGTCGGCGGCAAGTTCTTCGAAACCACCTTGTCAACGATCCAGGCCGGCGGACCCGACTCTCTCTTAGCCGCCCTATCGAACCGCTCCACCGACGACCCGAACCCGGTTTTCATAGACCGGGACCCGGAGATCTTCTCCGTCATCCTGTCTCTTCTCCGATCGAACGGTCTGCCTTCAACGGCTCGCCGATTCTCCAAGCAAGAGCTTGCCGATGAAGCCCTCTACTACGGCATCGAGTCGCAGCTCAAGTCGGCGATGTCGCCGCCTCCTTTCTCCGGTATCGACGCATCCATCGTCACCACCGTCCAACCAGCCTACGATGGCTGCCCCTCAGCGATCGCCACCGGCGACGATGGCTCCGTCTGGATTGCCCATGGCGGCCAGCTGTCGAGCTACGATTGGAATCTGAGCCATTCCGGAACGATTCGAACGCATTTGGAGGACATAACCTCGATTTGCCGGGTGTATCCTGACATCGCCGCCGTAGGATCCGAATCATCCGCGGGGCTTTACTTCTACGACTTCTCCGGCGTGCGAAACCTCGGGTCGATCCACTGGACCGACCCGAACGATCCGAGAATCTTCAAGGCCCGAGTCACCGCCATTGCCGACTCGCCGAGCTCGGTCTTCGCGTCGTTCGATTGCCCGCACCGAGAGAATTGCATACTCTTGATCGACAAATCCACGCTGAAGATTGTGTCGGAGCTAAGCCGGCAGCCGGGGAGCTCGGCGAAGAACCTAGCCGTTGGAAAGCTGAGGTGGCTTCCAGAGACGAGCATGGTCGTGGGGAGCTCGGTCACGTGCGGCGCGTTTGGGTACTCGGGGTATATCCGAATTTGGGACCCGAGGGCGAATGAGATGGTTTGGGAAGCGAACGAGCCGGGTTCGGGCCGGAGCAGTAGGTTCGGGGACTCATTCGCTGACGTGGATGCCGACGTCGAAGAGTCGACCCTGTTCAAGGTGTGTTCAAAGTCTGGGGATTTGGCAGTGGCAGACTTGCGTAAATTAGGCGATGATCCGTGGGTTTATTTACAAGACAAGAACCCGAGCATGAGGAACACAAGCGGCGATCGGCCGGTTGGCCATAGCAGTAGTGTAATTCGCTGTTACAGAAAGCAAGTGTTTGTGGGGAGGGAAGGTGGGTTGGAGGTTTGGTCGAGAGTGGCGAAAGCAGAAAACAGGGTGGCAATAGAAAATGGGGTTTATGAGGGGTGGTATAGGAGGAATTTTGTGGATAAAGTTGAGGATTCTGAGAGAGGGGTTATACAGAAAATCGAAGGCGGCGGAGATAGGCTCTTTGTGATAAGAGAAGAAGTTGAAGGTGTTGAGGTTTGGGAGAGCTCTTGTTCTTCTGCTGCAGTTTCAGTTTTGTGATTCAAAAGGAGGCTCTGTAATATCAAACACTGTATTGGTACTATGTTTTGCGTTTCTGGGCATATTGGTATTGTGGCACATTGTCTCAGGTTTCGTTTCTTTGCTTCCTTTTATGGATGAATATTTTGGATATATCTCCTTTACCTGGTATTTTCTTATGTAATTACATGCTAAGAGAGGAGTTACCTTGAAACAAAGTTGGTATGGAGTGGAGGAATGTCAACAATGAGCAGTTTGCATCATTCACATGATTGGAGGCTTTCAATTAGTTGTAAGCACTTTCAGGTTCCATCGTTACTCTAATCAGCAGTTCTGCAGTGCTTTCGTTTGTTTGTTGGTACCGTCGTTACACTCATCTCATTGTTTAGAGTTTAATCTGCAGAAGTCGGAGCCAGTGATTGCAGACATGTACGTCAACAACCTATTTGCAAATTGCTGGTATGTAGACGCATTTTGAGACACTGTGATCCGCTTCTTCGCTTGACCTGCATTTTACCTTATTTGCCTCTGAGATCTTCTCTTGATGTTAGTTTGTAAAGTTGATGTATACTTTTCCATGCCATTTTCTTTGTTCTTACTTGCATGATATTCTGCATTATGGCTTAGGGAGACATTCTACACAAAGTGCAATGGTCAAAAGAATTAGTAATAATCACACTAACTAGGCACATGCTTGCACAATTCACACAGGAATAAAACTTGCAGTAACTCTTAAAATAATGATTTGTCCAATATTGTTTGTACCGATTTCTTTTGTTTAACTGTCCATTGTCTAATTTATAATTCTTTTTAGTTTCCTTTAATAATTAAGATTTGAAAGAATTTGCCTTAAATTTGTGACTTCTCACACTCGGAGACCAAAACTCTTCTCATGCAGGGGTTTGGGATTTTTGTCCATGTCAATACCGCCAGTACTTTCTAAAGCTACAGGCACCTGAGTGTATATGAGGCTGAATGCGTAGGTATCAAACAGAAAATCCTCTTCTACATGGTTCTGGTTCTAATAGCCATAGGATTTATTATTTTTCTTGAACTGAAGCCATACGGTGCAAAGTGACAAAACCTCTCTCTACTTTGCAGATAAGCAAATTGCGGAAATTTTGTCTCTTAACTTAAGCATGCAACCATGTGCCTCGGCCAGTTGGTGCAAGGTTGTCCATCTACTTTGAATGTCCCTCGGCCAGTTGGTCTATCAGGAGGCAGAATTGGGGTTTGCCACATGATTTTATCCCCTAATTTCTGATTGTTTGTGGCAAATCAAGATCAAGAAAGGTAACTGCCCCAGTTGGAACATCATTTGTACTTTCAGTAGTAAGTTGTGTTATTGCTTTACAAGCGGATACTTGGGAAGCTACATATGGTTATGAACACGGTATGATTGACAAGATCCATGAGGCCATCCGCACGAGTAAGTTCTGGGTTCTTACACACATCTTCTCCTTGGAGCCATAAATAGAATTGGTGATATGAGCCGTGCTGGTATTTTCAAGGGTTTATTAGTGAAAGAGGCGACGAGCAGGTACATGATTGACGTTCACTCGGTGTGCATGAACAAGTGGATCAACGTTCACTTGGTGTGCATGTGGATTGATGTTCAGAAGACAAGGAAACACTGGGCCGCTACCAGGGCATGAGGAAACTAATGAGCAATTTGATGATACTGCACGATGCTTCTTTGTTGTACAAATATGATTAGACTGAGTCTCAGAATGAGCAGATAGTGGTGTATGAAGTCAATTGCAGAATGGTATGTGCTGCTGGGTGTCATTGATCCGCATATAATGTATTCTTCAGCAGTGTATGAAATCTGTTATCGGATAATGAAATACCCTCCTTACGCAATGCAAGCAATATTTTTAACAATTTTGACTATTGTGAGGTACAACTCCAATCTTCACAATCTCAATCATGAAGCATTCTTTTAATTATTTATTTATACTATTTTTAATTTTTAAATAAGCACCTGAACCAATCATAGAGGCAGGTCTGTTTTAAATACGAGCTTGGTAGTATCATACTCAACTCAATTAACTAAAATATTTGTCTTCAACTTTTTATCTTATAAAAAGTCAGAAACCAAGGGACTGAAAATACGAAAATATTTGTCTTCTAAAATTGGCGTCAGTGGCAGAGCAGAATGTCAACTTGTGGAGTTTAGACATCAATATCCTCACGCGGCAGGGAAGAACATGACTCATTCTTCAAACTTATCACTAAGTTTGGATGTTTATTAATTAAACTTCTGCTAAATTAGATTATTAAAAGGAATATAACATAACAATTTTGATTATTTGTTCTGTAGTTAAAAAGGAAAAAACCTTCTAACTGTGCAAGTTCTGTGAACTAAATTCTTCCATTGTCCAAACTCTGTTAGGTTGCTGTTCTTTCTTTCTTCCTCCCCAACTATTCCTCCTCACAAAGTGAGATATTAGAAATGTTAACTTTAGTGAAGATCACTGGTAACTTGACCTAGCAACACTTTAATCTATTACTTGTTATATGTTTGCATTAACCTAAACTTTTTAATCAAATCTTCCATCATGCATAACATTTTTCTTTAATTCTTTTGCTTCTGCTCCTAAACTGTACATAAACTGTACATAGTGCTGACATGGGCGGATGTACTCGCTGTGTATGCAATGTGGATGACCATGGTATACTTGACTGAGGTATGGAAGCTCAATTTCACACATGCTGCTGCAATTGTCAATTTGTTCTGGGGCATTGTAGCAATACTACCAGTGGGCTTGCAATTTCTTGTGGATGCTTTCATGGGTAACTATTGGATGGTCTTGGTCTCCAGTTTCGCCTACAGTGCTGTAAGTTAATTTCTTCCAGTCTAAAAATCAATGTCATTCAGTACCATATTAATCGTTTTCGACTGCAGGGCTTAGGTTTTTTGTCAATGTCAACACCACCAGTTCTTGCTAGGGCAACAGGCACTTGCAGCGCATATGAGCCGGAGTGCATAGGCCAAGGACAAAAAATCCTCTTTTATACAGCAATAGTTCTAATAGCTGTGGGAATGTCTGGTCACTTAACCTCGTTAGGGGCATTCATTGCTGAGCAGTTTATGGACTCACAATCAGACCTTGAAGACAGCATGCCCTGTCACTTTTTCCTGAGCTTCTTGATGGTGATCCTCATCCCTATAGCCGGAGTTTTTGCTATTTATTATATAAAGCCTTGGTCAATTAGGTATGGCATCCCAGCCATATGTACCTTGGTAGCAACACTTATTTTCTTGACTGGTTCGTGTTCATATCACACTCATAGAGCACAAGGCAGCCCTCTCACTACTCTGTTTAGGGTCTTTGTGGCCTCTGCCTCCAAAATTTTCAGAAGATGCCCGAGAGATGCCTCTCAGCTCTACGAAAGACGTGATGATGGTTATCAGATATCTCATACTCCTTGCCTCAGGTTTTGACTCTTCTATTTTCCATATGACACAACACATGCACACATGCACATAAAAGAGTGCAACTAATGGCACCCTTGCAACATATTTTCTTTGATTGTAAAGACAAAAACCCAACAATTTTTTTTTTTATGTATATGAAATTTAGGTGTCTAGACAAGGCTGCGATTATATTAGCCACCCAACCTCTAGAGCAACAACAAAATAATAGGTGGAGGCTTTGCAGAGTCACAGAAGTGGAAGAAACCAAAAGCATCCTGTGCATGATTCCCATATGCACAATCTTTATCCTAATGGGTGTTGTATCTTCTATTGGGAATACCTACTTCATCGAGCAAGCAACCCACATGAATCACAAAGTTGGACGCATAAAGGTTCCTCTTCCAATCCTTCTATGGTTCTATGACCATGCCAAACAACAATTTGCCAAAATCTACTTCCAAATTGGAGGACTAACGAGGTATGGCCCCCCAATTGGAATTGCTGTGTCAATGATATTTGCAATTCTATGTTGTATCACGGCTGCAAAAGTGGAAACAAGAAGGTTAGGCGCGGTTAATAGCCACGGTCTAATTGACAAGCGTGAGGAAACAATTCCCATAAGCATCGTTTGGTTGCTTCCACAGTTTCTTCTCCTTGGAGGCCTTGATGGGATTGCAGACAATAGCATTGGTTGGTTCTTCATTAATCAGGTCCCTCCATCCATGGCTCGGTACATGGTTCTATTTGCTATTGCTGTTTTTGGAATGGGGATTATGGGCAGTGTCTTGTCAGTTTATCTAGTGGGTGAGATAAGTGGAAGGGGAGGGAAACCCAGTTGGTTCCAAGAGACTCTAAACCAGAGTCGTTTGGATCAATATTATTGGACCTTGGCTGCATTGGCTGCAGCTAATCTTGTTCTGTATGTTTTGATGAGCATTTGGTATGCTTATAACGATTCAAGGTCGGAGGATGACGAAGCACCTGATTATGGGGAAACTGCTGAGCCATTTGATGATAATGTGCAATGCTGCTGCTGTTGTGCATAGATTTTCCTACGGATATGCATATGTGTAGCCATGTTTCTTCCGTAAATACAAATCTTTTCACGTTAAATCAAGAAAAGAAAGAAATAAGATAATCATTTTATCTAAGTCATGCATGGTTTGTATAATGATGCACTCTACTTGTTGTTGGGGTTGCTATTGGATTTGTACCTATTGCTAATGAGCCATTTGGTTCCAAGACACTCTAAACAAGCACATGTGTTCTTTATATTTTCAGTGCAAGTGAAAGCTCCATTCAAAGAAACCTCTGCAAATGACATTCCCTCCCTATGCAAGCAATATTTTTAACAAATTTGACTAATGTGAGGTGCGCAACTCCAATCTTCTCAATCTCAATCATGAAGCATTTATTTATTTATTTATTTATACTCTTTTTATAATAAGCACCCTGTCATAGAGGCAGGCTGTTTTAAATATTAGTGTGGTTTTGTCATCCTCAACTCAATTAACTAATTTATTTGTATAACTCTTTATTTTTTATTTATTGATTGATTGTGATGATATCTGATAATTAGTGTTTAATAGTCAACCAATTAGTGATTCTCTTTCTTGTATTGTAAAAACTATTAGCATAATTGCAGGCCTTAGTGTAGGATCTGGTTTCCTGCTTTCTTGTATAAAGCTGAAGCAAATCCTTGAGGAACTCAAATCAATCTCAATTCAGTTCTTCAGTTTCTTCACATATGCTTTATTTTTTTTCAAAGAAAAAACCGCGGTTCAAATCCTCAAAGGATAACTAAAAATGTCAACCTTTGTTCATATGGAGGCTTCGCTTATCGCGTTGAAAGTCGATTTGCCCAAGTGGACTTCCATGCCTAAGTTCCAGTCAATGGGGTTTCTTCAAATCCAAGCATTCAAATTTTTTACTGTTAAAGTATTTCTTTGAAGGATGTAAAGAAAATTTTGTCTTCTAAAGTAGGTGGCAGAGCAGAATGTCAACTTCTGGAGTTTAGACATCAATGTCATCATTAGATCATACATAGGCGGCGGCGAAGAACATGACTCATTCTTCAAAGTTCATTAAAATATTGAGAAGAATATAACATAATAATTTTGATTATTTGTTTTCTACTCTGTGTGAGTTAATCATTTCACTGGAGAAACTCCGGTTAGGTTGCTGTTTTTTCTTTCTTCCTCCCCAACTGTTCCTCCTCAGTCCTCCTCACAGAGTGAGATATACAGCACACACTTAGAAATGTTAGCTTTTGTGCAGATCAATGGTAAAAAGACCTAGCTACCCTTTGAGTCACTGCTTGTTATATGTTTGTATTAACCCAAACTTCTTATTCTAATCTTCCATCATGCCTGACATTCCTTTTCAATTCTTTTCCTTCTCCTTAACTGTGCGTAGCGCTGATGTGGACTAATCTACTAGCTGCATATGCAATGTGGATGACCATGGCATACTTAACTGACGCATGGAAGCTCAACCTCAACCACGCCGCTGCAATTGTCAATTTGTTCTGGGGCATGGCGGCCATAATGCCAGTGGGCTTGCAATTTTTTGTGGATACTTTCATGGGTTACTATTGGATGGTCTTGCTCTCCAGTTTTTCCTACATCGCTGTAAGTGTCACAAAATCACTGTAATTCTAAGCAGAATATGATCACCATATATTTAATCATTTTGGAGTGCAGGGCTTAGGTTTTCTGTCAATGTTAACACCACCAGACCTTGCTGCTGCAACAGCCACTTGCAGCGCATATGATCCCGAGTGTATCAGCCAAGGGCAAAAAATCCTCTTTTTCACAGCTTTAGCTCTAAAGCTGTGGGATTTTCTGGTCACTTAGTCTCCGTACCACAATTCATGGCTGACCAGGACTCACACTCAAACCGTAGAGACAGCAGCCTCCGTCACTTGGTCATAAGCTTTATGGTGATCCACGTCCCTATAGCTGGAGCTTTTGCTAGTTATTATATAAAGCCTTGGTCAATGAGGTATGGCATCCCTGCCATATGTACCTTGGTAGCAACACTTATTTTCTTGACTGGTTCGTGCTCATATCGCACTTATAGACCATACGGCAGCCCTCTTGCTATTCTGTTTAGGGTCTTTGTGGCCTCTGCCTCCAAAATTTTCCAGAAACACCCCAGAGACCCCTCTCATCTCTACGAAAGACGTGATGATTATTATTTGATACCTCACACTCGTCGCCTCAGGTTTTGATAGAGACGTGATGATTATTATTTGATACCTCACACTCGTCGCCTCAGGTTTTGACTCTCTCTCTCTCTCTCTCTCTCTCTCTCTCTCCCTCTCTCTCTCTCTCTCGTGCACGTTTATGCACACAAGCACATACATGTGTGCAAATAGTGGCACCTAGTGCAGCATTTTAAACCCACAAATTACTTATTGAAATTTAGGTGCCTAGACAAGGCTGCAATTATATTAGCCACCCAACCTCTAGAGCAACAAGAAAATAATAGTTGGAGACTTTGCAGAGTCACAGAAGTGGAAGAAACCAAAAGCGTCCTATGCGTGATTCCCATATGCATGACACTTATCCTAATTGGTGTTGTATCTTCAATTGGAACTAGTTTCTGCATTGAACAAGCAACCCACATGAATCACAAAGTTGGGCGCATAACAGTTCCTCTTCCAATCTTGGTATGGTTCTATACTCTTGCCAAACAACTATTTGGAAAACTCGACTTCCAAATTGCAGAACTAACAAGGTATGGTCCCCGAATTGGAATTGCCGTGTCAATGATATTTGGAATTCTATGCTCAATCACAGCTGCAAAAGTGGAGACACGAAGGTTGGGCGTGGTTAAGAGCCACGGTCTAATCAACAAGCCTGAGGAAACGGTTCCCATGAGCATGTTTTGGTTGCTTCCACAGTTTCTTCTCCTCGGAGGCTTTGAAGGGATTGCAGAAAGTAGCATTGGTTCGTTCTTAGTTAAGCAAGTCCCTCCATCCATGTATCGGTGCATGGTTCGGTTTTGTGTTGCTCTTTTGGGAGTGGGGAGTATAGGCAGTGTCTTGTATGTTTATGTAGTGGGTGAGATAAGTGGACAGGAAGGGAAACCCAGTTGGTTCTAAGACACCCTAAACAAGAGTCGCTTGGATCATTATTACTGGACCTTGGCTGCATTGTCTGCAGCTAATCTTGTTCTGTATGTTTTGGTGAGCTTTTGGTATGCTTACAAGGATTCTAGGGCGGAGGATGAGGAAGCTCCTGATTATGATGAAACTGCTGAGCCATTTGTTGATGATAATGTGCAGCTCTGCCAGGCATAATTTTGTATCTACGGTTTATATTACATGTCTCTTATATCTTTTCTTGGACGAGATTATGTGATTACAATTCCACAGCTGTGATGAGTAAATAGTTGTAAAGATTTGTATTGAAAGGTGATGTCGAATAAAAGTGATACAGAGTACTTGCCACTTAAAGATCTGTGATGTCTTTAACGACATCTCAATTCTCATATGGATGGAGGAGGCGAACATATTTGTATGTGTGGATAAGTAATTTTCAACTTGAAGGATGAAGTTAGATTTTGTTTTCTAAATAAAGTAAGCTGGTAGAGCAGAATGTCAACTTCTGGAGTTTAGACATCGTACGCGGCATTCTTCAAACCTATCACTGTTTTCAAAATTCTCAGAAACAAGTGTGTATTTTGAAATAATGGTTTCGTACGTAGGAAAAACTCTGTTAGGCTGCTGTTCTTCCCAAAAGTTATCTCTACTGTACTTGGAAATGTTATCATCTGTAGTCCAGACTCCAGAGTTGGTGTGTTTAGACTATAGTTTTAGCCATTCAATTATCACGCTGCGTCACATCCACAATACCACTGAAACATAACAAATACGTATAAATACAATATACTTAATCTTATCAGTCCCTAAAAACTACACATCTCACCAAAAGATCCAGTACAAGATTAATTGCAGTCAATGCAGCCAAGGTCCAATAGTAATTGTCCAAACGACTCCTGTTTAGCGTGAACTGGAACCAACTGGACCCTCCCACCCTTGCACTTATCTCACCCACTGCATAAACTGACAACACACCACATATAATTCCCACTCCACTAACCGCTTGAGCAAATATTTTCATCTACATATTCTTGGACTCTTTTGTTGCCTTGTCTTCCTCCGGGGTTTTAATTTCCAGCTTATCAGTGAAGAAACAAACAATGCTCTTCTCTGAAAGCTCTTCAGCTAATCCGAGAAGAAGAAACTGTGGAACCAACCAAAACATGGTCATGGAAATTGTTTTCGTGTCCTCGATCAAACCCTCACTCCTCACTGTTGATTATGGCTCAACTTGCACCGAAAGAACTTTGTGCTATCATGTGGGAGGATGCTGTCATGTGGGGGCAGCAGCTTTGCAGGTGAATAACAACTTTGCAGCGCCTTTGCAGAGGAATATTGAAGCTTTGGCAGAAGATGGGAGCACGTGGGAGACAAAAGCCATGCAAACTTGGCTGGCTTTCTGACTTCATAGTTGGCCTCATAATTTGACTAGCTGGCCTTCATCCGTTGGCTTCTCTATAAATTGAGAAGTATGGCAGCAGCTGAAGAAGATAGAGTAGAGGGAGAGAAACAGCAAGAAGCCATTCGGCAGAGAGAAGAAAATTCTCTCAAGTTGTCTTTGCTTTGTATTTTCAGTTTCTCTTCCTATTGTAAATGTGTGAGCTTGGGTTATTTGGGTCTTTGGGAAATTGAGTGATAAACACTGTTGTATGTTCTCATTGATTATAGTGGAATACTCCGTCGTCTCCAAACTGGATGTAGGCATTGCCGAACCAGTATAAATCTTGGTGTTCTTGTTGGTGTTGTTTTGTGTCCATTATTTTATCTCCTGCTAGTTGTGTTTATTTTCACTCGCACTTGGTTGACGCTTCCGCACAACACTCACCACGCCTAATCTTCGGGTCTCCACTTTTGCAGCTGTGATACAACACAGAGTTGCAATTATCTTTGACACAGCAATTCCAAATCTGGGATCCGCAGCACACCATTTTATTTGGTTCGCCAAATACGCTTTCAGATACCCTTGGAAACAAATTGGAAGGACAATAATAGGAACCAATAAGCGCCCAACATGGGGATTCATGTCGGTTGCTTGTTCAATGAAGTAAGTATTTCCGATAGAAACTACAATACCTGTCAGGATACAGGTCATGCATGTAGGCATCAGGCATAGGATGCTTTTGGCATCTTGTTTCCTGAACATTTTGGTAAGACTGATCGGTTTTTGTCCAGCTCCACGTCCACGTGGGAATGAACATAAACCACACAAGAAGATAATTGTTGATACCACCGTGCATATGGCTCCTATGCCAAACTTAATCGACCAAGGATTTATATAACCAATTGCCAGAAGTGCAGCTCCAGGGAAGAAGATCATTGATATCACACCAAAGAACCACTCACTTTTAAAAAATTTGGCCCAACTAGTGCCATTTGATTCTGGAGTACTCTGCTTGTCAACTTCTTTTGGTGGCAACTTCTTAGATGCTGGTGGCTGCAACTGCTCAGCTGCTGGAGGCGGTAACTTCTCGGGTTCTGGTGGTGACGGCGGTAACTTCTCAGGTTCTGGTGGTGGCGGCAACTGCTCAGATTCTGATGGCGGCAACTGTTCAGGATTTGTTTGGGGCAACAACTCATCGATGAATGTCAGCGCAGAGCCCAAGTAAGCAGACACACCCACAGCTATTAGAGGTAATGATGTGTAAAACAGAACCTTTTGTACTTGGCCAATGCACTCGGCCTTATATGCGCTGCAAGTGCCTGTTGCCCCAGCAAGGACTGGAGGTGTTGACATCGCCAAAAGAACCAAGCCCTGCATTCCAAAATCATCATGCATGCTGAATGCCTCGAATCAATTATATTCTACATACATGACAGCTTGTTGCTCAAGTGGTTAACATTTACACCAGGATACAGGGCCTTAGGTTCGATTCCCCTCCCCCAATATAGCTTGTATAAAAAAATAAACATTTTATTCTGCATATTCTTATTTTATTCATTTGTAAATTTCTGATCCTTCAAATTTTGTGGTTTTAAATGAAAACTAAATTTGAAACTTACACCCGAATACAAATTGACAATTGCAGCAGCGTGTGTGATACTGAGCTCCCATGCACCGGTTAAGTATGAAGCCATTATCGACATGATCAATGTGGCGAGTAGATTCGGCCAAACCACAACTACAATTGAAGAACACATGGAAAGTAATATTTAAAATCCAAGTATTATGAGATGAAATATATAAAAAAAATTGGGTTAATATATAGTTTATGAAACGTAGTGACCCAAAGGAGTAGATCTGCTTACAACCGGCCTTCAGCTTAGACGGTGCCATTTCTGAGGGAGGTTGAAGTGGAAGAGAAGAGAAGAGAGAGAAAACAAACACTTACTTCAATTTCTGGCTTTCTCGTTCACGGAAACTTTATAGTGATGAAAAACTCCATTATGATATAGAAATTCATTGACTGTAAGTCAACTTTTTTATTGTTGGTCAATGTCAACTTCTCCTTGTTGTGAAAATGGACAAACACTTTCACTCACTCCCCTAATGATCTTGTTGTTGATGGACTTTGTGACAAACAAAATAATGGATGAATCACACACACACACTTGAGAAACCAACCAAGCACAAAGTGACACAAGAATTTATAGAGGTTCAGCAAATGCCTACATCCTCTTGGTGATCCCCTTGAGAAATTCACTAATGAATGAATAAGTTACAACTTTGGTTTATAAAGAAACCCCCTTAGAACTCTATTCTCTCCCAAGCTCTCTTTTCTCTCTCACCCCTTGCTCAACACTTTGATGCACTTGTGAACACTCTCTCACACTTGGTGTTTCCCTTCTTTGGTGTCTAAACTCTTAAGACCCAACTCAGCTCTCTCTTGAACTGACTGCCCTCTCTCTCTTCCTCCCTTGGTGAGATAACCTCCCTTTGAACACAATAGCTCCCAGCTACTTGACAACTTTGAGATTAACCACACTTGTTGTCTTGCTTCCTCTTCCCTTTAATACACAAGCCTTTGGACTTCAGAAGAGACTCCTTCTTTCCTCCCACGTTCTGCCCTTGGTTACCTAACATGGACCACAACTTGGGCAGACCAAAGGCTAGGCATTTATAGTTGCAACTTCAGCCACCCTATCTAGAGCTATAAGGTAGGTACTCTTTGAAACAAGTCAACAATCCTCATTCAATGGTGCTCCAGCTTTTCCAGCACCTTGCTAGACCTCCTAGAACCCATAACACACCTTAGAGGCCCGAGGGATTAGGTAGGGAACCAACACATGTGAAGACCTCTTGAAAAACGCGTGGAAGAAAACAGCACAGCAGCCCTGGCGACCGGTCGCCCGTTACTGGCGACTGGTCGCTTTGCATTCTGACTGAAGGCGACCGGTCGCTTTTCGCGACTTCCAGCTTCACCTCCAGACTTCGAATCTGCTTCAAAACGACCGGTCGCAAATACCCAGCGACCGGTCGCTTCCTCCTTCACTTGCATACTTGATGTGAGCCATTTTTCCAACACTCCTTTCTTCAGAGAAGAAAAAAAAAGGAAGAAAAATAATATTGACATATTAAAAAATTCTAAATCAGCAAAGCTTCCATATGCACTGAGGTCGACATCTTTTTTTGAAAGAAAAAGACCACCAACTTGAAGCATCTCAGTCTTTTAAAATTATTTCTTCTGATGCAAGCACCACCAACTTGAAGAGTCGTATAATCACGCCAACAACAATCCTATTAACTAATTTAAGAGTCTTTGTTTACTCATTACTTTTGATATTAACCCAAACTAATTTAATATATAATCACGCCACCATATATTTATAAATATTAACCCAAACTTTTATGTCACTACCAAATATTCATGTAAATCTGATAGTAAAAAGTACAGAATACAATGATCTTGATGATTTTGGAATGCAGGGGTTAGGTCTTTTGACAATGTCAACACCACCAGTCCTAGCTGGGGGGTAACAGCCCCTTGCAGAGCCTATGATCCCCCCAGTGCGTTGGCCAATGATCCCCCCAGTGCGTTGGCCAAGTACAAAAGATCCTCTTTTACCCCGCGGTAGCTCTAGTAGCTCTGGGAATGTCCGGTCACTTTACCCCGTTGGCGACATTCTATACCGAGCAGGTGATGTCAGCAATATCAGATGTGTTTGACGAGGACATGGACTTTTCTCAGTTTTACAAGATGTGCATTGCGGTGTTTGGCTTACCTATAGTTTTGGGGTCCCAGCCATATTTACCTTATTGGCAGCTACACTTAATTTCTTGACTACATTTGAAAAGTTTCAACATAGTTTGAATCACCAATCTTTTACTACATTCACAGAACTTGAAACCGTACGTAGGAATCATAAAGGATATGGGAGATTGCAAAATTGTAAGAAAACATTTGGAGATTTGATGACTTTCAAAGACTTGGGACTTTAAAATCGAAAAGAGAGGCAATATAAAAGAAGTCAAGAGAATTGAGAATATTGTGTTGTTGTTCAGATAGATCATTATTACACAATATATTTGGCCTTTGTATCCTTTCTCTCTTACACAACAATATAAACTGACAAAGTTGCTCATCACACATGTCAACATCTCAAAACATCACTTACTCATCTAATGACAGGTGTCAGCATCTCACAACATCGTCCTCTAACGCTGGGCAAGCAAAGCAAATGGAATAACAGCGATCAGCAAGTTGAGAGGCAAACTATAGGGAAGTACAAAATTAAGAGAGAATTAATGAAGTGGATATTACTAGCTGCAAAACATAAGACAACATGCCAACATTTATTTATCAGCAAAAGCAAAGCCCTCCTTCACCCTGTCTGTGAGCAGAGCTCTACACGCAGAAGCAGCAGCAACACATGATATAAGCACTGCACGTATACATATAAGAACTCGGAGTAAGGGCTTAGGGTATAATTAATGTTACCACGAAAGAGTCGATAGATATTAATTTTTTTCTAAATTTTGCCCTATTAATTATTATGGTTCTTCATATATTAGCCAAATTACTATAAGAATGCTGCTATTTCCACCTTCATCCTTTTGCGCTATTAAATTACTATTTCAATTTAAGAGAGAAACAAAAAAGAAGAGAAAATTACATAGCAACTCACCAACTCATTATAAGTTGGGAGTTTCACTAAAATATCCAAAATGGGGGCTGAAATTATAAAAATACCCAACACCCAAAACACTTTATAAACATACCCAAAACTCATCATTACACACACTCAAAACCTATTTATAAACATACCCAAAACCCATCATTACACACATACCCAAAACCCATTTTGGGTATGTTTCTATGTTTAAATAGTGCTTGGGTATTTTTATAAATACATGTCTAGGATTGGGTATTTTTATAAATATCTATTATAAGTTTGAATGCACAGTCTATAAGGGCGATTGTACACCGTATAACGGGGGCTACACATAGGCATGCAGAGCCTATAAGGGTGCATACACACTCTATAATGCTGTGGTCAGACGCGTTCGGCTCTTCCGGATCTTCGCTACCGTTAGGCATCTCCGGTTACCACTCCTTTCCCGATCACTGAAAATGCAATCTAGGAAGCTTTCATATATATATATATATATATATATATATATATATATATATATATGCCTGCCGACTCTTGTATATATTTAAAGGTCCACACTTTAGTTTTAAGTCAGAATATAAAAAGACTAATGACAGCTAGTAGTCCAAATAAAACATGAGCAAACTTTCCAATGTGTGAATTCGACTTAAGGTTGAAATATTGTATGAACTATTATAAATAAAAGCATCTGAGTCTTATTAAATGGTATGTACAGCTGTCCTAATTTTTTTTTATTTGGCAGGTACGAGAGGATGCCTTATTGAAATTTCAAATGACCATCCAAATTATTGTTCTATAATTAATGAGTTAATCATGCCCAATAAAAAAAGGAACTATCACTTATATTCAAAATAAAGACTCACAGTTTATTTAATCAAGCCACCATATTAAAATGAGCAAACTCGCGGTGCGAACCATATACTATACACCTCTCTTTTTCTTCGGCCAGAGACTACTAATTTGGACCACCATGGTCTTTATAAAATATTAATACTTATAATTTTTTTTCATAAAATGTCAATTTTGAAATTTTGACTTTTCTTTAAATTCTAAATTATTTCTTTCTTTCGTCCAAACATATAAAGATAATGGAATCGTCTCTTACCTAACTCAATAAAGTATATTTACTTCATGGTACATAACAAATAATTCATAGTCTAGTTCGATTTCTTAGCTCTTTCTGTTTTCTTCCCCAACTTCCTCCATCTCTTGGAGTCAGAAATGGCACCGTCTCTGCTGAAGGCCAGCGGTAAGCCGACTGACACACCCTTTGAGTCACTGCGTCTTAAAAATTACTAACCCAACTTTTAATATCTAATTGAGAATATTTCATCATAACTTTTTTTTTTTGTGTGTGTATTAATATTATTTTCTCCTTCTGCTCTTCAATTGTAGTTGTGGTTGTGCCGAATTTACTCACCACATATATCATGTCGATAATGGCTACATACTTAACTGATGTATGGGAGCTCAGTATCACACACGCTGCTGCAATTGTCAATTTGTACTCGGGCATGGTTGGTATAATACCAGTGGGCTTGATTTGCATAGTCTACATGACTGGTTTCACGGGTAGCTACTGGATGATCTTGCTCTCCAGATTTAGCTTTACCGCTGTAAGTTCGTCCTGGTCACAAATAATTTCAATGTACTTTTGCATATAATTAAATTTTTGTATAAAAATAAATGTTGTACTAACAAAAAGTAGACTTATGAATACATTATAGATGAATAAAGCATTTGCAGAATATAATTAATAGACATAATTGCAGGGTTTGGTTCTTTTGACACTGTCAACACCACCCGTCCTTTCTTGGGCAACAGGCACTTGCAGCGCATCTGAGGCCGAGTGCATTGGCCAAGTTCAGAAGATCCTCTTTTACACATCTCTACCTCTAATAGCTGTTGGAGTGTCTGCTCACTTGGCCTCTACACTGACATTCATCGATGAGTTGTTGAAGCAGAGAAAATCTGAGCCGTTGCTGCCATCATCATCAGAATCTGATCAGCAGACGCCTACTACTACTACTACCACTACTACTACTCCAGAATCAAATGGCACTGCCGGCGGCAGGGCCAACAGTTTCCTCAGCTATTTCACAACCGAGCAGTTTTTTGGTGTGATATTAATGGTCATGTTCCCTGCAGCTGCACTTCTAGCAATTGGTTATATAAGCTCTTGGTGGATTAGGTTTGGGATAGGAGCCATATGTACCCTGGTATCTACGGCTATTTTCTTGAGTGGTTTATCTTCGTACCCTCGTGGACCTCGACCACAACCCATCCGTCTAACCAAAATATTTAGGGTACAAGATACCAAAACCATCCTAACCCTGATCGCCACGTGTACGACCTGTATCATAACAGGTGTGGTAATTTCCATTGGAAATACCTACTTCATTGAACAAGCAACTGACCTAAATCACTATGTAGGGAGCTTATGGGTTCCTGTTATTTTCTTTCCCGTTTTTTTCCAAGAATTGTCTAAAAAGCTTTGTGCCAGAGAAATAAAATGGTGTGCTGGATTTCGCGAGTTTGGGATTGCAGTGTCAATGGTTTTTGCAACCCTATGTTGCATCACAGCTGCGAAAGTGGAGACCCGAAGGCTGGGCCTGGTTGAGAGCGAGGGCTTTGTTGACGAGCCAACTTCAGTAATTTCCATGACCATATTTTGGTTGCTTCCACAGTTTCTTCTCCTTGGAGTGGCTGAAGACCTTTCAGAGAGGAGCGTTATTAAAATCTTCACTGAGAAGCTGGAAATTAAGACACCGGAGGAAGATGTAGATGCAGAGGCAATAAGGGAGGACAAGAAGATGTACATGAAAATGTTTGCTCAAGCTGTTAGTGGAGTGGGAATTATATGCGGTGTGTTGTCTGTTTATGTGGTGGGTGAGGTAAGTGCGAAGGTGGGAGGGACCAGTTGGTTTCAATACACCCTGAACAAGAGCCATTTGGACAATTATTATTGGGCCTTGGCTGCATTGACAGCAGCTAATTTGGTAGTGTATGTTCTACTGTATTTTGTAGATCTTATATGAGATAAAATAGATGATTTAGTTACATATATTTTCATGATTTAGTTGCGGGGATTGTGAATGATTATTGTTGTCCGCGAGCAACGCTAATTTGAATGTCAGTGTGTAAGGAATTTGTAGCTCAAGTGGTTAAGAATAATTACCTTACACTTGAAGTTTTATGTTCAAATCCCCTACTCAATATCGCTTATGAAAGAAAAGGATGTCAAATTAGGAATATATATATGCAAGCCTTTCCTCATGGATGCAATGCAAGGCTAGCGTGGACCCCTTGGTGTATGTTGGGTTGAGGCCCATTTTCCATATCAGCAAGTCATGGATAACTTCAGCTGTATCCGAAAATATATATCAATGCGTCTATTCCTCTCTCATAATGTGTCACTTGAGAACCACTTCCTTTAGCCTTGCAGATTATGTTTGGCGTACGTTAATGAAACCTTTTTTTTCTCGATGCATGCATTTCCTTTGCATCTCACAATTAATTGGTAATTAGTGGGTGAGATACGTGGAAGGGGAGGAACCCAAGTTGGTCCAAAGACACCCTAAACAAGAGTCGTTTGGATTATTATTATTGGACCTTGGCGGCATTGGCTGCAGCTAATTCTTGTTCTGTAAGTTTTGGTGAGCTTTTGATGAAACTGCTGAGCCATTTGTTGATAATGTGCAGCTCTGTCTGGGTATAGTTTTTCTTCTATAAGTACGAGTCTTATCATATTCAATCAAGAAATCAAGAAATCAAGAAATGGGATCATCTAGTGCAGCTCTATTTCTGTTGGGATTGCTTCTATGGATAGTGGGCTAAAATGTGAAGTGCCTTAAAATTTTACATGTAAAAACAATAAAATATAATACCGGTAAAATATGAGCCCCAAGTTGCTCCAACTGACATGGTGGTACAATATCACTCTATAATTTATCCAAAGAAATTACTTTGGTCATTTTAGTAGGCCTTATTTAACAAATTTGTTAGTCTTTATTTATTCATTAACTACTTTTCTGGACCTCCTAATTAATGGTTAGTTTAGATTTAGTATCTAGTCAAGTAGCTAAATTATTAGAGTAATGTTATTTTTGCCCGAACTTTTTTCTCACAAATTTTCTTGATGTATATATAGGATATGCACGCTACGTCATTGCATCAAGAAAATAGACTTTGTATACTCTAATGTGATGTGAGAATACCATCTAAGTTGGGAAAGAAAGTTAGGAGAAAACGTGAGGCTAGTAGCATTGTCCTAATTCAATATATAAATTAAGACTGAGGATTTGAGATGCTATTATTTTAAATTAGTTACTAGACTTGAGAAAGACTAAGCAAGCATGTATCTTTGGCCAACCTTAGTTCAAAGAGAGGCTTTGCTCATATTGAATGTTAGATGATCATCTGGAAATGAATCTCTCAATTTCAGCTTCTTTTTAGTTTTATTCAATAGCTGTTATGTAGGAGATTTTTCTTAGTCTACTTGGAGATAGGTCTCTATTATTTTTTTCTTTTTAGTAGTCTAAATTAAAAGGGAGAAGAATTTCTCACACACACAAATGATGTCATGAGGGTTCGAACTTGAGACCTCTTGTCTGCAAGTCAAGGCCCTTTTCCATTAGGCTAGACCCGGTTGGCAGGAGACATGTCTCTTTTAAATATGGGATAGTAGTGTCATAGCTACTAGTTTAAAGATTTTGCGTTGTTTATATTCACTATGCATTAATTTAGTAATTTAATCAGGGTAATGATTTCTCCACTGCCTTTTTATCCACTTACAATCCCTTTTTAGTTATAAAATGGAGTGTAAGTGGATAAAATATAGTGGGGAAATCATCACTCTTTAATGGCTTATTATCACAAAGCGTCCCTGACGTTTGCGAAACTATCACATTGCATCCTTAAAGTTTTTTTGTATCACTCATGGTCCCTAACGTTAATATAAGTGCTCTCAAATAGTCCTTCTGTTAAAAAAAATGTTAAGTCTAGGGATATAATCGTCAAATCAATCCAAAATTATAAAATATATATATATATAAGTTTCTCTCTCCCCTCTTTCTTTTTTGTTGCCTTTCCTTCTCTCTTCTCTCTCTCTCTCCCTTTCTTTTTTTCTTTTTTCTTCCTCTCCCCGAGTGCAGGCTTCTCTCTCATCTTTCTTTTTTATTTCATTCCCTTCTCTCTTTCTTTCTTCTTCTTTTTTCTCTCTTTCTTTTCTTCTTCTTCTTACTCTCACCGAGTTCACTCTTCTCTCTCTCTCTCTCTGTCTTTCTTTTTTTCTTCTTTCTCTCTCTCTTTCTCTCTCGCTATTTGACCCAGCTCCAACCGAAGAATCTATGAAATGGGTTTTGGTCCACTTGGGCCTGGAGCTTGTAGGAATGTGATTATTTGAGATTGGAAGTGAGAGAGTTTGGGAACAAGGAAAGATCATGAGAAAGGTTGAAGGGAGGCTGTGTGAAGAATTTTCACCTGCATATTATGGGCTCTGCACTGTTGGTGAAATGCTCAGTGCTTGCACTACCCATCTTGCAATCATGCCTCTTGATGTCTTGAAAGTTAATATGCAGGTTCGTTTTATTGATTAAGAGAAGGGAAGGAAATAAAAAAGAAAGAGGAGATAGATGACTGAACTCGGGGAGAGGAAGAAAGAAGAGAGAAAGAAAGAGAGACAGAGACAGAGACAGAGAAGAGAGAAGGAAAGAAAACAGAAAAGAAAGAGGGGAGAGAGAAACTTATATATATATTTTATAATTTTGGATTGATTTGACGATTATATCCCTGAATTTAACAATTTTTTTTAATGGAAGGACTATTTGAGAGCACATTTAGTTACTTGACTTCGCTACACCAAGTAGGCAAACTTCTGCATAGAATAAGAATATGGTCTTTTTTATGTTAAAATGTGGATCGACCATTGTTCACATGTGGAGGCTTCACTCTCATGTGCCCAAGACGACTTCTTTATTTATTTTTTTCTTATGAAAATTTACTATATAAATTCAAGTTTGGGAAAGGGAGATCAGATAAAGTGATCAAGAAAATCTTAGTTTCCAAATTACCTTAATCATTTGGTTTGTTTCCAAATTAAGTTCTAGAAACACTTAAAAATGTCGACATCTTCATCATCACTACAAACCTCGGTGTCACCCCTGCTGAAGCAAGCTGGTAAGCAGACTTAAACTTCTCTGTCTTAATTATTTTTAATCATAATTAATTTGCTAATTGTGCTCGTCAATTGTGTAGCTGTGGTATGGCCTAGCTTCCTCACCACTTATCTCATGACCATAATTGCTACATACTTAACTGGCGTGTGGGAGATTAGCATCACAGACGCTGCTGCAATCGTCAATATCTATTGGGGGGTGGTGGGCATATTGCCATTGGCCTTGAAGCTAATTGTGGATGCTTTCATTGGTAGCTATTGGATTATCTTCATCTCCAAGGTTGCCTTCATCGCTGTAAGTTTCTCCCTTTCACAAACTATTATCTTATGTAATTTCGTAAATAAATTGACGCATTTTGTACTTTTAATTCAGAACCATATACATGAGGGTTTAATATATTTTTGGATCATGTGCTTTGGCTCGACTCGTGTAGTTTAATTTAGTTAGCAATTAAGGTTAAAAGGTCAACTTATTTTTTTGGACGAAGTGTTGACATGAGATGGGCTTAAATTTTAGATGTCTCTAATGCGACGGAATTAAAATTTTATCCTTAATGGTTGGTTGAGTATGTCTTTGATCATGATTATTTTGCTAATTAGGTCTGTTGACACTGTCCAAAATCTGTATATATGTGATAATCATTTTGGAACATGCAGGGTTTAGGCCTTTTGACATTGTCTACAGTAGAGAAGATACTCCTTTACATATCACTACCTCTAATAGCTGTGGGAGTCTCTGCTTACATTGCATCCACACTGACCCCCATTGGCGAGCGATCGAAGCCATTGTCATCATCATCAGAATCTGAGCCGTTGTTGGTGACGGCGGCATCAGAATCAGATAATGCCAGCACCGGCACTGCCAACGCCCACTGGACAGCGGCCTTGTTTGAGAATGTCTTATTGGCGGTACTTGCGGTCTTCCTCCCAGTATCCGCACTTATAGCAGTTGGTTATGTAAGCCCTTGGTGGATCAAGTTTCTGATTCCCACCGCTGTTACCGTTGGGGCAACAATTATTTTCTTGACAGATTCAAGTTCTTCATACCAAAGAGAACAAGGGGGGCTTCATCTTTTCACCACAATTTTTACCAAAATAGAAATCAAAACTATCCTCTTCGCCGTTCCCATGTGCATCACCTTCATCCTCTTAGGCGTCGTGTCTTCAATCGGAAACACATTCTTCATCGAGCAAGCAGTTGACATGAACCACTATGTTGGGAGCTTGTGGGTTCCAATCCTTATCCTTCCAGGGATCCAAGGGTCCGTGAGGAAAAACTGGGGGGTGGCAGGAGAATGCTGTGCTAAAGTTCCTAAGTTTGGGATCGCAATGTCAATGGTGTTTGCAACTCTCTGTTGCATCACGGCTGCGAAAGTGGAGACCCGAAGACTGGGCGTGGTTGAGACAGAGGGTTTTAGCGACGATGCGACGTCGATAATTCCCATGACCATGTTCTGGTTGCTACCTCAATATATTCTACTTGGGTTGTCGGAAGCGTTTTCGGAGAAGTGTATTGCGGGTTTTTTCAGCGAAGAGCTGCTGCCTGGAGCCAATGAGGGTGATGAAGCAGCAAAAGCGGCGAAGAAAAAATACATAGAAAGCTTTGCTCAGGCTGTTAATGGGGTGGGGATTATATTGGGTGTGTTGATAGTTTATATAGTGGGTGAGATTCAACCCACTTGGTTCCAATCCACGGTGAATAAGAGCCGTTTGGATAATTACTTCTGGACCTTGGCTGCATTGTTTGCAGCTACTCTTGTATTGTTTGGTTTGTTCAGCTGTTGTCTGTCTGTTTATGAGTTTAAACGTCGGTCGACAGAGGATGTGGAAGGCAATGTCACCCCAGCAACAACAACAACGACATAGTTAAAGAATAAGAAAGAATATCGATGTTGTATTGAGTTTCAATAATTGTTGCTGGCAGTACTTGACTTGAGGATACATAGATTTGCATATGAATTGTGATTTTCTTACTTCAGTGTTTTAAAGTACTTCAAAATGCAACTGCAAATCCGGGGGGCTATCAGCAAAATAAAATTTCTCACACACCTGTAATTTTCCTCCACTTCTCTGAGATTCAGCCTCCAGCAGATGAACCAGTTTGTCTTTTTCTTTGCGTATACAGGGTCGCATGCTGTCACACCATAGCCTGGGAGTTCCATGAAGGACATACAAAACTGATTCCTCTAATTCCTAACTCGCTAAATCAGAAGTTAGAAACTAAAGTTAAAATACAAAGAAAAGAATCTGAGTAAGAAGGAAGAAGACAGCGAGACCTTACCGTAGGAGAGATGATGGTGGAGAAAAGGGATGAGGATGGGAGTGGCAGTCGATTGAAAGGAAAGCTGCTCTGCTGCTCCACTTGACCAAGGAAAAGTCTTTGTTAACTCATTACTTTTATAATATGCCTTGATTAATTAACTAATTTAATAGTCTTTGTTAACTCATTAACTAATTTAATATGTGTATTAATAGAACAAGACTGAGAATCTAATAAGTGCTTTTATTTAAGTAGACTATCACTCGTGGAAGTGGATAAACTGCATGTGCCCAAGTTGCCTTCCTCTCTTTTTCATTTCTTCTTTAAAATAAATTGACTTCTATTTTGAAGTTCCAGTCAATGAATTTCCAATATTATATTGAAGTTTTTGGCTATAAAGCTTCCTCAATTGAATGAGAAAGAAGAGAGTGAAGGAAGTTTTTGAAGTTTCACTCATTTATGTGCTCTACTTCTTCTCTCTTCTTCTCCGCTTTCCTCGACCTCAGAAAATAGGCATAATACCTATATACACTCCTAAAAATGTCGTCTGTAAGTACTTTCGAGAGCACCCGATGGAGGTTTACTAAGGCGGAGATCACTAGTAAGTCATACCATTCACTACTTCTTATATTAATCTTATTCTAGATCTAACAGTAGTATAATTGATACATAATTAATATTTTATTTTCTTTAATTTTGCTTTCCTTGCAGTTCTGTCAGGGGCGGATATAGTGGCTGCATATGCCATTTGGACTTTCGTTACATACTTAACCGATGTATGGGATCTCAGTGTTACACAGGCTGCTGGGATTTTCAACTTGTATTATGGCATCATCAACATAATGCCACTTTTCACGCAATACATTGTGGATGCTTTCCTGGGCAACTATCGGATGCTCATGATCTCCAGTTATGCTTTCGTCGCTGTAAGTTTCTTCCACTCCAGCTCAATTCCTCTTTCGTATCTTGGCCAGATAACTAGCCCTGCCAATTGGATGTTATATATTTTATTTTATAGTAAATTGAGCTTAGACCCATAAAATTCATGTGTAATCACCTACAACCCTTTCCTTTATTTTTCTATTTAAAATACCCAATTTTTTCAAATAAAACCCGATTACTATGATCCAAGTAAGCAAGTTACCTAATCTAGCTTAAAATTTGATTTATTCTATTTTTCGGATTCCAAAACTACCCCTATTTACAAGTTAATTAACATGTTATGTGGGGTGTAACTAATGGCACACGTTGAATTTGGAAAGATCTTCAAATTGTTGTAATGGATGTAGGAATTAATTTAGAAACTTATTTGAAATTAAATATGAAATTCAACATTAAAGTATTAGTATAACGTTTTGGTTTGTTTCATGACCCCAAAAAAAAACGTTTTGGTTTATTTAATTTTTTTTTGGTTGTTTTCCTTTTATGAATTATACTACTAGTAATCTATTTTATTATAGTTTTATGAATAATATTGTACATTCTAATTATGTTGAAAAATATTTTGATAATCTATTTATTGTTTGTTTTATGAAAAACATTTTTTTTAAAATGAATCTATTTTTTCTGTAAATAATGTACCTATTTTTTTCTCAAAATAATGTACCTTTTTTTCTCTGAATAAAGTACCTATTATTTGTTTTATGAAAAATAATTTTTTTAAATGAACCTATTTTCTCTCTCCAAATAATGTACCTATTTTTTTCCTCTAATAATGTACCTAGTAAAACAATGTACGTATTTTTTTAAATGAACCTATTTTTCCTCTCTAAATAATGTACCTATACACATTTATAGGTATATTGTAAAATAATTTACCTATGGGTAAATAATGTACCTATATTTTCTATAAATTATTGTGTACCTATTTTTAATTTATGAAAAATGTACGGAAATTTCAATTACAAAGTAATTGACTTAGTTTTTTTTAATTTTTTTTTTTTTGTAAATAATATACCTATATTTTATTTAAATAATATATTTATATTTATATTTTTCATAGGTACATTATTGGATATGTAAATTACAGACATTTTTTTTGGTTTGCAATTTTAGGGGGCGGTATGTGAGAGGGAATGGCAACCAAAAGAAATGAGGTGATTGATATGCTATTAATAGGAAGTGTTAATTACAATTATGATAGTTAATGAAATACTTGAAATAAATTATAAATAAAATATGAAGTTTGGTGGCAACGATGTAAAAACCTAGGAATACTACGACCTCTTATATCTTACTGGTCATTTAAATTTGAAATTGGGTTTTACACATAGATTTATAGAGTGATGGGTATATGTCTAGGAAATAGAAAATGTAGGGATCTATATTGGACAAGCCCTAAAAAATATCTGAAAGTCCTTCAAATTTTGAAGGTGATTATCTCATACTTTTATAAGTAAATGTATAACTATTTTGTTACCAAAAAAAAAATGCATAACTATTTGCTCTTATGGTTTTTTTTTTTTTTTCCAAAGACAATTGGTAAACTTTCGAATGTTTCACTTTTAAAGCCTTTCAACTTTATATATATGGAAGATGCACTCACGTCGAAGTACACCATTCTCACATTACATAACCAACAAGATCACCATCCCTTCATAACTTCAATAATATTTCCATATTTTTTCTTGCGGATAAGCCCCACACTAACCATTTTAACTTCGAAATTTTTGGGGTGTGATCACTATAAATTGATATTAATTCATGTATTATAATATAAGTGAATGACATGATACATAATTAATATTTCATAGATCTAAAATACACCATTAATAAATACATACATGTGCTATATAACACAGTTCTCAACATGTTATTGGTAAGCATATACATAGATATACTTATGATCATATAATTTTGGGGTTTAATGCAGGGGTTTGGTGCTTTGGCACTATCAACACCACCAATGCTTGGTTGGGCAACAGGTACATGCACCGCATATGAGGCGGAGTGCATTGGGCCAGTCCAAAAGATCCTGTTTTACACAGCGCTACCTCTAATAGCCGTCGGAATCACTGGTCAAGCAACCTCCTTAGTGCAGCTCGCCCATGACGAGAGACCACAATGGCTTGGCCCTCTCACATTCACTGCTCCAATAACCTCGCTGATCCAATCCGCCCAAGACCAGACTACACCAGAATCAGGCCTTTCCTCTTCCTCCGTAATGATCGCTCAACTGACTGCCTTATCGCGATCCGCCCGAGGCCAGACACCAGAATCCGATGGCCCCTTCGTCTTCACCCCGGGAATGCGCGGCCTTGCTCTCGCCGCAGTCTGCATACTCGGTTACGTAACCTCTTGGTCGATTAAATATGGCGTCTCTGCCCTAGTTATCATAATGGCAGCATTTAGTTTCGTGGCGCTGTCACCTTGTTCTTACAAACGCGTTAAAGGACAAGGGGTTCCTGTGAAGTGGAAAGAAACCAAAACCATCCTGTTGGTGACGCTTGTAGGCGCCTTGTTCGTGGCGATGAGCGTTGTGTCCGCTATTGGAAATACTTACTTCGTTCTGCAAGCGAGCCACTTGAACCAGAAGGTTTGGTTCGTGAAGTTTCCACTTCCCATTCTTCTGTTTGCGTATAACGAAGCCAGATCAAAGTTTGGGGGGTTAAAACGGTCTGTCGCTGCCATCTCCATCGGGCTCGCAGCGTCGATGGTGCTTGCGAGTCTGTGTTGTGTCGTAGCTGCGCTGGTGGAAGCCCGAAGGCTGGCCGTGGTTAAGAGCTCCGGTTTGATAGACTTGCCCGACGAAACAATTCCCATGACCATGTTCTGGCTGGTTCCGCAGTTTGTTCTTCTTGGGTGCGCTGATGGGATTTTTCGTAGGGCAATCGGTTCTCTGTACATGGTGGCATTGATATCCGATGAGGAGGCTAAAAATCTGGAAGCATCGAAAGTCCTGCAGTGCCAGTACGCGGGTTTCTATGATATGGCTGTTTATGGAGTGGGAGTTATGGGCAGCGTGTTATCGGTTCATGTGGTGGGTGAGATAAGTGCAGAGGGTGGGAAGATCAATTGGTTTCAGCACACCCTAAACACAAGTCGTTTGGATAATTACTACTGGACCTTGGCTGCCTTGGTTGCAATCAATCTGCTGATATTCTTTGTTTTGGCCGTATGCTGTGGTGCCTGTTTTTATGTCGTTTCAAGGTTCAAGGATGCGAAACTCCCTGCTGCCCCTGCCGTTGACGAACCACTACTACAATAGCATTGTTAATTAGCTAACGTATAGTCGATGACCAGCTGCAAAATAGGGAAAAGAAAAAAACAAAATGTCGATTTTAACTTTTGTTTAAATTTTGTGTTGTCTAAAAGATTGAAAGACTACGCATTTGCAAATGCATTTATTTTAAGGATGATGATATTTAGCATCCATACATTGATGACCACATTTTTAGATAGAGATTTGTCCTTATCTCTCATACTAAGTTCTAAGTTTAAATCTCAATAAACAAACGCTAACTCAAAAATATCAATGCGATATATGCAATTTCTTATAATCTCTATTTGATGATAATTTATATGAGAAATGATGATAATATTTAAAATACTTCCCTTTTTAGAGCAAATTTGCTCACCACAAGTCATGGAGGGAGGTAGAACATTTTTTTGATAACTTTAAAAAAAATTATTATTCTAAAGGTTTATAATACCTTTAATATTACTTTAGTGCTATAGAAATAAATAAAAAAATAAGTAAAATGGTTTACTTATACAAATAATAAAAACTCAGTTGCGCGCTGGTGCGCACCGTTACACCGTATCAAGCACCGTGCGCTGCACTGACTCATTTTGGTCAACCCATCAGACGGTATTTGGCGCCGTATTGCCTGAATTCCCAATAGCTCGTACCATCTCTTCTCTTTCTTTGGGTTTTACTCTTTCTCGGAGGGTTTTAGACACAAGAAGAATCCGAATATCATCAGAGAGCACAGATCGAAATATCGCCATGGACGTCATCAAGACGCAGCAAGTATCAGCGAGGCTCATCGAGAAGGTGATAGTTCACCCACTCGTTCTGCTCAGCATCGTCGACAACTACAACCGAGTCGCCAAGGACACTCGCAAGCGAGTCGTTGGCGTTCTACTCGGAAGCACTTACAAAGGCGTCGTCGACGTCTCCAACAGCTACGCAGGTCCGATAATCTCAATGCCCTCACTTGATTTTACCGCATTATTGATCTTTTGCCCAAATCCCCATTTTTACTTCTTTGTTAGGTTTTGATCCGGAAATTTGTTGAATTGATTGTAGATTCAGAGATTTTGATATTTTTAGGGTTTTGTGGAATCTAAAATTAGTTTCGTGATTCGAATTGGGGTTATTGTTTTATTCTCCTTATGAGTGATTTGATGTGGGGTTAGGGTTTGCACAATAGGGCCAATGCATTTGGGCTTCATTTTGCAGTGGTTGACGATTGAGCTTGAAATTGTCATGTTTCTAACTGTTTTCATTTTTAATGTTCAGTGCCCTTTGAAGAAGATGATAGAGACCCTAGCATTTGGTTTCTTGACCACAACTACCATGAAGCGATGTTCTCTATGTTCAAGAGGATCAATGGTAACTTCTGTTCAACTTTTATGTAAATATGGACACTGGCTCTGTTTTCCTTCCCTCGCCCCTCTCTTCTTGGAGTTGTTAGTAGTAATCTCTGTAAAATGAATATCTGTTACATTTCAGCCAAGGAGCACGTTGTAGGTTGGTATAGCACTGGGCCGAAACTACGGGAGAATGATCTGGATATTCACAGTTTATTCCACAAGTAAGATCATGTAAATCAGTATATGCGTGCATGTAGCTGCATTGTGCATTGTACCCCGCATATGCTTTCCTTATTCTCTCTTTACTACTGTCCTTGTGTGATTCTATTCAATGCATGTCATTTAGATTAATGAATAAATATATTATATAATATACATACTCTTGGCAAGCTGGGGATACTTGCTTTTATTTTGTTTGTAAATCAAGTTCCTTATGGTATGCAGCTATGTCCCAAATCCAGTCCTGGTCATTATTGATGTCCAGCCTAAGGAGCTGGGAATACCCACCAAAGCCTACTATGATGTTGAAGAAGTTAAAGAGGTAACCATGGGTTTACACATGTTCTTAGCTGGCTACTATCCCTGATTACATGTGGAGGAACTTAGTTGTTTGTTTCTACATTCCCGACAAGCTATTCCATATAGCCTCCCATGCAGCTAATGTAAAGGCTTGATAATAATTACAGAATGCAACTCAGAAAAGCCAGAAGATTTTTGTCCACGTGCCCTCCGAAATTGCAGCTCATGAGGTTGAGGAAATTGGTATGTCATAGGAAGAATAGTTACATTTTCTTGTTAACACTTTTCTCCGTTCAAAAACAGTAGAAAAGATAACCTGATTTATTATTATTATTTTTTTCCTCTGGTGTAGTTCAAAATCCTAATATATTGCTTGTGTTCTTTTGTTATTTATCAACAGGAGTGGAACACTTACTAAGGGATGTGAAGGATACAACCATCAGCACCCTTGCAAATGAGGTTCTTCAATTCAAGTTTTCTTTTTTCTTTGGGGCATCTTTTTTACTTTCAACTACAGAGAAAACCTTGAGAATTGAATCCTTATTAATGTTAAAGCATCTGCATTATAATGAAGTGGAAGGAATTTATTTACCTTTTTTTATTTACAGGTTACTGGAAAACTTACCGCTCTAAAGGGCTTGGATGCACGGTTACGAGAAATACGCAGTTACCTAGATCTTGTCATTGATGAGAAGCTTCCACTAAATCATGAGATACTTTACCATTTGCAGGTACACTTTTCATTACTTACTCTCTCGCTAGCTAACTCGTTCTTCCTGCATACTCACTTTGTTTTTGGGTTTAATTTTAGCATAAATTAGTCATATTAAGAATTTTTATGTTGAATTTCAGGACGTATTCAATCTACTTCCAAATCTCAATGTGGCAGAGTTGGTCAAGGGGTTTTCAGGTATACAAGCAAAAATATCTAGTGTGTGCGGGTCCTAATAATTTAGATAGCTCTTCTGTTTAATTTAGGCTTTCTGATGTATATTTTCCTTCTCTATGCAGTAAAAACAAATGACATGATGTTGGTTATATATCTTTCATCTCTCATCCGAAGCGTCATTGCCCTCCACAACTTGATCAATAACAAGGTAACCATGCTCTTTCTAACTCCTCCTGTTCTATTGACCGGAAGCAGACAACAGCATCAGAAAGGTTTTGAATTTGGTTCTGAGTGTTTCGGATCCCATTATATCTCCCTGCCTTTTGGCTCTTTCTGAGCTGCACATAAGAAACACCCTGTAGGACCAGCACCACCTGTTAAGGTTCTGTTTTGCTGGCATACATTGTTGGTTGCTGTACATAAGCAAGCAAAAAAAAAGTGTGAAAAGTCAACTCCATGCAAGATTTTGGTTTCCTTTAATTTGTTCCTAACTATGCAAATAAAAGTAGGAAGCTATTCTTCTCAAAAAGGAAAAATATTAAACTATTAAACTATTAAACTATCATTCCTGTGAACAACCTCCCCACGCGGCAGTCAGACAATATGAGTTGGGGATGAGATGCTGTCCTCGCCTTTGTGCCTCTTGACATATGAGAATTAGAATACGAGTTTTAAAAGTTGGGAATGTGATAGTATGCTCTCGCATGAATCTCTTTAATTAATGAGAATTAGTGTATGACATTTAGAGTTGAATTCAAATTCTAGCCTTCTGGCAGATTAACTGTGCATCTCTATGATTTTTTCAAATCTGCTTTACAGATGCTAAACAAAGAACACGAGAAAGCTGAGGATGCAAAGCCAGCAACAGCCCCATCTGTCGCTGGAAGCTGAAAACCATTATTTGCTGGTGATTGGGGTTTCAGCGGTTGTGAACGGTGCTCTAAGCTTTCGTCTTGTAGCCAATTTGATCTGCTACTTTTGAGGCCTTTATTGAAGATTTTGTATTCTCAATATTGACAGGATTTGCAGGTTGAGATTTCTTTGTCATTGATTTGTTATACAATATCGGAACAGTTTTATCTTTGTCACTGATAAATTTCCCCATTTGCATGTGAAAGAACCCCATTTGCTCTTTTTACTGCACAAGAAAAGTGTAGTGTTTTATCGTTTTGGCTATTTTTCTTAAAATAAGTAAATAAAGTTGTCCCTAAATTTAAAATTTAGTTGTGAGAGATGTTGCATCCATTCCCAACCTATATGATGTTTATGCGGAATGATTAAAATGATTGGATTAGTAAACATCCCATTGGATAATTTATGTTCACTTTGATAACGGATTAATAACGTGCCATTAAGATGACCAAGAAAGAGCATTTGATGAATGGGCTTGGTTGTTATATTTCCTTCCAGCCCTTCCTGGATGGTGTTGAGCCCCGTCTCTCTTCTTCATGTGTATCCATAATCTGTCTTCTTTTTCATTCAACTTCTTCTAATTCAATTTTTAGCAAATGAAGATCGGCATATTTTCCAGAACGATAGAAAAAAGAGATGGTGTTACCCGTTCAAAAAAAGAGGTGGTGTTTGCCGTTAGAAAGAGGGCTGTTGTTACCGTAAATCTGGGGAAAAAAAAGTCATACCTGATGTGGCCTGGCCTATCAATAAGCATTAGATTATTTGAATACTCTAGATTTTGTGAAATACGGATAAATGCAAGGACTCTAAATTTAGAGGCTTGGGATTCCGTTCAACTTCAACCAAAGCTAGTTTAGGCTAAGTTCCAAATACAAAAAAAAAAAATTGAAAAAATAAAAAATAAAGTTTCCGACAAAGAAACTACATGTCGTTGAATTGATAACTCTCGAAATGAAACGGCACACCGTTATTTGCACATCTTCCTCACACAAACCCATGGTGGCGGCACGGCCACTTAGCCCTGGCCTCTGGTAAAAGCGAAAAGTTAGAAATCAGTGGAGGGTTTAGGGTTTTGCGGCACTGCGTGTAGGAGCACGGCCAATTTCTGAAATTCCCTAACTCCATTTATTCTGTGAAATCAAAGAAGCTGAAAAAACAAATTGAGAGAATAGCAGCAGATTAGTGGTTATTGTTAAAGAGAGATGGGGAAAGCTTCAAGGGATAAGAGGGATATATACTATCGAAAAGCAAAAGAAGAAGGTTGGCGTGCTCGCAGTGCCTTCAAGCTTCTTCAGATTGACGAGGAATTCAACATATTTGATGGAGTGAAGCGGGTCGTCGATCTTTGTGCTGCCCCTGGTAGCTGGAGTCAGGTACTGATATTGATTTTGATATTGCCCTTTTGCTAATTTACTGAAAACCCAATTCGCAGTTCCTAATGTTGATGCGTTTTGTGGTTTAGGTTTTGAGTAGGAAATTGTATCTCCCAGCAAAGAGTTCATCAGATTCTAAGTAAGTTGTCAACTACTGCTTATACTAGTAGTACAACTATTCTTCTTAGTAAACCAAGACCCTAACTTTCTCTTTTTATCGATATTTTCAGGGATGGTGATGTGCCCCTTATTGTAGCTATTGATTTGCAGCCCATGGCTCCAATTGAAGGTGTTATTCAAGTGCAGGGTGATATAACTAATGCTCGAACCGCTGAAATTGTAAGGATCAGCTACATTTCTACTTCCCTAGCTCTACAGTTTTCTTTCTTTTTGTATATGGTGATGTGTATTGGCATCCATTTTTTTATCTGACTTTTTGTTGACCCTTTTAGGTCATCAGACATTTTGATGGTTGCAAGGCTGACCTGGTTGTGTGTGATGGTGCCCCAGATGGTATGCTGACATTTTTAGTTTCATGGTCCACCTTCTTGTTACTGCTTTCGTTTATAATTACTATTTTCTTAAGCTTTACTTTATTTTGATTTGCAGTTACTGGCCTTCATGACATGGATGAATTTGTTCAGTCCCAGCTGATACTAGCAGTAAGTGTCCTCTAAGTCTGTACAAGGCAATATATCATCATATGTTTGCATGAAAGTTACCTGATTTAGAAGGAATATAAAATACACCTGGTTCCTTTGCTCGTTATTCTACATCACATTCTATCTTTCTGGCCTAAATTTGTCTAAAATTTGTTATGCTGTTGAACTTTGTATTATAGTGGATCTTCCTTGCAGGGTTTGACGATTGTTACTCATGTACTTAAAGAAGGTGGAAAATTTATTGCAAAGATATTCCGTGGAAAAGATACAAGTCTTCTCTACTGCCAGGTAGTTTTTAAGCTTCCATATTTGGGTGCCTAATAAAAGTTGTTAAAAATTTATATTTCTGCAGTGTTTTTATATGTAAGATGAACCATGACTTCCATTGAATTAATTCCCCGGTTATTTTGCTGATTTTGTTGCAGCTGAAACTATTCTTCCCCTTAGTGACTTTTGCAAAACCAAAAAGTAGTCGCAATTCCAGCATAGGTAACAGATTGGGCTTCATTTTGTTTTTCTTGGTAGTTTACATTCTCGGTTCTTTTCAATCCCTACTAATCCAGTACATTTGCCGTGAAATAGGATCAATCATCTTGTCAACTCTTTCTTAATTAAAATTGGCTAAATTAATAAAGAATCCTGGTAATTTCTTAAGGTTGTATGGGCAATCGAGTTAAAATACAATTCTGTTCTAGATATACAAATGCTGCATGAAATGTGAACTGAATTCCATTTGATATCCAAATCCCCTTCCCTTCAGAGGAGCATACAGCATGTGCATAATAAAACTTACAAAATGCTGAAAATTTAACATGACGTTGTTGGACTGCTTCTACTGTGTCCAGACTAATGCTGGTAATATTTATCATACAGAGGCATTTGCAGTTTGTGAGAATTATTCTCCTCCTGATGGATTCAACCCTAAGGATCTGCATCGCCTCCTAGAAAAGGTGGGAAGTCCCTCGGGTGCAGATGATCTAGGTATGTAAAATCTTCTACATTGAGATATGCGGAGACTCTTATATTCACAAAGTTACAATATCAATGGGCATTCTTATAATTCTTTATGGTGCTTGATGGTCTGAGTCTGACAAACAGTCACAGTTCAAATATAGATCAACAGCTCCAACTTGTTTTGTATTTTGAATAAGTTACTTGTTCTGATAATGCAGTATTGACTTCATTGCATGCTTTAACTTTGCAGATTGCAGTAGTGGGTGGTTGGAAGGGCCAAATAAGGTGTATATTCCATTTCTAGCTTGCGGTGACCTCAGCGGATATGACTCTGACCGTTCATATCCACTACCTAAAGATGCCCAGGGAACTTACCGGAGCTTGGATCCTGTACAGCCCCCAATAGCCCCTCCTTATAAGAGAGCTCTAGAAATGAAGAAAGCTTCCAGCCAGGGCATCACAGAGCTTGAGAAGCTTTCTTTGGAGTCATGAATGCGATCATTTATACTCAGGATCAAACAACTTAGGGATCCTTAGATATCTAATTTAAACTACAGATGGGCTTGTCCCGATTTTTAAGACAATTATTCATCCCTTTCTTGTTGTAACAGTGTGTATGTCTCACAGTATCTGATTAATCTTGATATAACTATAATCTTTCTGAGATTGGAAATGATATCATATGGTATTCAAATATCAGTAGACAAGATGCTCTTTACACTTCCATTGGAAGCACTGCAATGATAAGGTGGCTTTCGATTGTGTGCTTTTGTGCTCCTAATTCCTAGGGTCACTCGAATCTACAGGGCAAACTGAGCTCTACTTTGTTGGGTCAAAAGATTGAGATAAAGTAGATGTAAAAAGTGGTATATTCGTTGAGTTGAACAATAGTGGTCCTGAGACAGCAACCTGTGAATTCTGGTAAGGTTAAAAGAGGCACGCGACTCTAGGTCCACAGCCCATCCTGCCCTCAGAGAATTATCAGTATCCATGAGTTGGTAACTTGGTATCATGTTTGGTGCTGGTAAAATATTCGATAGCTTATACTTTCTACTTGAAGAATAAGCACAGTAATTTCTAGTTAGACTTAAAAGATCGAATCTTCAGATTTTGGTAAACTCTGTGGCAAGGTGATGTGAATTATGCTCTTACTGGCATTTCTTAACATACCATGTTAGAGTATTAATTTACTAATCGGCAAAGCGCTCGTATACGAAGAGGTTAGAGATTATATATGATGTAATCAGCGATTACCGAAAATAAAATTAAAGAAACCATGTAACAAACTTCACACCAGAAGGTGTGATTTGCACTCATTATGTATCTTTCTACATGTTACAGATAAATTTTTCATGCAAACAACAACCATAAACTAAGCTCTCTTTTTTTTCTTCTTCTTTTTTCCTTTTGTATGAACATTAATGTAATATATTCTACAAATCTCTAATTAACAAGAATTTGAAGTAACAGAATTGCTCCTCTGCAAAGAAGCAGCAGAGTTCAAGAACTCGATGCAGTCCTCTAAAGCTTCGGCTCGATGAGACTCGATGGGATCAGATACAGAGCGTGACCTTGTCAAGTGGTTGGAGGAAGACACCTTCCTTGAATTCCTCTTTCTTGCAGATATAATACACACAGCCCTTGCCACCTTAGCCCTGAGTGTGCGTAGTAATTTGATGGGTGCATGGAGTTCTGTTGTATCTTTGAGCAGCCTGAAAGCCCAAATTCTAGTGACCCTGTTCCTGCTTCCATCTACTCTGGTGCCATTGCTACCACTCTGTTTCAGATACAGAATCGGCTTCTCGTTCACATCAGGACTGAAACTCACCCTCTTACTAGCTTTCCTCGACATATTTGACCGGAAAACAAAGAGAAAAAAGAGAGAAAAAAACACCAAATTTGGGAGCAGAGGAGGCAGTTGGGTTGGTTATGAGGAGTATTTATGATGGATTGGTATTGAGGAAAAGAGAAAAGGAAAAAGAGGACACAGAATGAAAAAGAAAAAGAGAGGATTGGATTGGATTGGTTTTTCTTGCTGGAAATGAAATGTGAGAATGGTTGTGTGTGTTTGTGTTAAAGCATATGGATATGGTGGTTTTGACTGCAAGACCAAGCAATAAGCGTTTGGTTCACGCACTCATTGGGTTGATATATGTATATGTATATATATATATATATATATACTTGCATGAGCCATGCACCTGCTGTATGTGATTAAATAGATCATTATTAATCCGCATTCTCTGCAGGCCGGCCTTTGAACTTTGATTATAATTTGATTAATTATACTTCGCTAAAGGTGGTTATTATTACCAATCAGCTGGCACTAAGAGTAGGTATGAACAGCATGGAAAATGAATCTACTAGTTAACTTGGAAGATTAAAAAGAAAAAAGGCAAAAAAAAAAGAAAGGGTTTTGGTCAAAAGAAAAGATGGAAGTGGTGGAGCCATAAGAGGAAGACAAGAGTGGAGCAAGAGAGACAAGCACTCGATACTCTTCTCTTCATCAGAAGTTTTGCTTTTTAGGTGCTGCCTGCAGGGCCTACTCTCCATTTTCCTACAGTTGTCCATCAGAATTGCAGAATTGTGGAGAGAGAGATAAAGAGAATCTGTTTGAATTTTTGAGAGAGAGAGAGAGAGAGAGGAGCATAGATTTGGGTTTGGCGTGAATATGAGGGAACTTTTACTTTCTTTTCTCCTCTTTTTTAACCTCTTTGGCAGAGAGAGAAAATTCCTGTGTCGCAGAAAATGTTTGCTGCAGTGGTTCTTTTGACTGGGGGTGACAAGAAAAAGGCTTCCCAGTTCCCAATAAATGTGGATTTTGCATATTCAGTCAAGAACTCACTCTTGTTTTTTTCTGTACTATATATAAATAGTCTATGCGGAGATCTTTTCCTGCTAATGTGGGTCTTCCACTAATGTTTCCTCCATGAATTCTTCATTCTTGTATGAAATCAACATTTCACGTTTTGGGTTCAAACTTATCTTCTTTGAATCATGACCTGTTGGAATATATGTCACTTTTTATTTCTAGCCTTGGCAGTCATTGCATTATGGAAGAAAGGAGATTGGTCTGAGGTTCTCTGTTCAAAGATTGATTATTAAGATGCTGCTGATATCATAGGGGTAGGGGCCTAGGTCCTCTTGGCCGCGTGAATTGTACAGATGTCATGTTATCTCCAACTCAGGTCTATGGACACATTCTTTATTTTTTCTGTCGAAATCTATGGACACATTCAAGTATGAAGCTTTATCTCAAAAGATATCGATACAACTTAGAAAGAAATATCACTTAACTAACCCTTTCGAGACAATCTCTTTATTTTTTAACCTAAAACAATTGTATTCGATCCACAAATCATAACAATAGATACCTTGGTGGACCACAACTAAGTAGACTTAACATCAAGTTGCCAAAAGATTCATAATTGCAAACATACAACACTTTAAGGTTTCGATTCCCTCCTCCCCAAACATTGCTTGTATACTTATGAAAAAAAACATACAACAGTAGGGTCATGGACATGGGCCTGACTTCCATCTAAGTTGGGCTAATCTTTAAACATTTTAATGTTTTTTCAGAAGTACATCACATTCGATTTCAGAGGGCCATAGTTTGATGGGCTCCAAGCTCATCTCCATTTTCCTTCTTTCTGGCTCTGAGAACTTAAACTTCCACTCACATTTTTGTATTTCTAGTAAATGCTTGTGTTTTTAATCCTAAAATAACAGCAATAAGCAGACAAAATCTTAAACTATACAACAGATTTAACAGGCTAACCACTAGTTTGGAGCCATGCACTTCATCCACAAGTGTTTTCAAGTTCATTTCTGCAGAGGACAGAATGCAACATGTAATTTGTTACCAAGCATATTTCTTACGACTCTCATGCTATCCCAAGTTTTGTTTTCTTCACCTAAATGGGAAAGCCTTGCCAAACAGACAAAACCCCAAACTCAGTTTGAAGTTGCTTTCAAGCAACTTGTTTGATTGTGTTATGATCTCCTAATTTAATATCTACCAGCATATCTCCATACGTATCAAATTTGTAATCATGACTAAGACCGCTTAAAAAATTAAGATAATACTTGTTTTGAAGTTGGATTAGTTCAACGTTATTTGGGTGCCACTTGAGAAATCGAATCAACAATAAAGGGATATTCAAACGAATATGTTATGATACTCTGGATATTTTGTAAGGCTTCCATTCATTACACATTGAACAATAGAATTAAGGGATTAACACAAGGGTTAGAACTATGACATATCGACATTAAGAAAATAACAATATTAAACTATTTTTGTTGTTGTTATATCATCTATGATTCAGAATGACCTTGTGCGCATAAACAGCCTACGCTACATTTTCTTATTAAAATATTCGATTAGATTGTTCTAAAAGAAGTCATATTTCAGACTCTAGAATGAATCATTGAAGCAAATGAGCAGTGTGGAGGGACAGAGCAGCTGCCAAAACGTCATGAAAATTCCAGTTGTATAAAAGTACGAGCAGAACAAGTGCACGTTGGATAATTGGGTATGCATGCCAAACAGAGACAAATGAGGATTTTGCATTTGAGATTTCAGAATGTAATGCATATCAGTAAATCCAAATTTACACTCCAAGTTTTCACCTAGTTGTCAAAAGTAAAAAATTAGTAAGGAATATTGGTGGGGCCCCTTTTTGTTTGGTACTATGCTACTACTTAAAATGGAGAAGATGAGATGCTTGATGGATATGAAATCTAAGCAATGTTTTACAGTTTGACTGACAAAATAGCTAATCCAATATTCAGACCCAAAAAATAAAAACAAAGCTAATCCAATATACAACCACACAAAATTGTAAAATAATGCTCATGCCACAGATGCCCGTTAAATTATGGGTCCTTTTTTCCAAGCTCAATTTTCTCCTAAAAATTGATTTGTGTAAAGATTTTTTCTTCTTTATTATTATTATTATTTTTTGCTTGTCCAATTGTGCAACCGAAAAGATAGGCATGCAAGAAATTGACCACAGAGAAGAGTGTGAGAAATTAGAAAGGAAGAAGAAAGATTCAACTCAAGTTCTCAACATATCAAGCCAATACGGAATAGGGGCATATACTGAGAGAGCTTCCATTTGATACCACCATGAAAGAATATCCATTGCCAAAGTCCTTCAAGGTCTTCTAGATTCCTTTGCACATAATTCATCCCATCTTCCACATGCACCCACTTTTTTTTTATGATACTCCTTAATTCCATGGAATTTATCCCTCAAGTTTTCTAACAAAAGCCCCTTCAAGTTATACCTCCATACAATTTATATTACAATTTACGCTACACTCAATCATCATGGTGACCTGTGCTTCTCTCTCTATAAATCCCTCTCTCTCTCCTCCCTCTTTTTGCACAGCTACCCAATCATCTTTTTCCTCTGCCTTTTCTCATTCTCCATCCCCTGCTTTCCTCAGATTCCCAAGCTA
The DNA here is from genome assembly GCF_965620075.1 of Prunus avium. NCBI lineage: Eukaryota > Viridiplantae > Streptophyta > Magnoliopsida > Rosales > Rosaceae > Prunus > Prunus avium. The sequence goes on from NC_142289.1 coordinate 6,031,492, forward strand.
CCATTCGTCAAGAACAAAACCCAGTAGCCTTTACGGTCGAGGTGTTTGCTTTTGTTACTCTGAGAAGCCAAAGGGTTTGAGGGAAAGTAGAAAACTTGAGCTTAAAGCCAGCAATATGACTATTACAGAGGTCGGGCAAGAAGAAGAGGAAGAGGGTCCTCCTCCGTATGTTGATTCAGAGATAAACTCAAGACCTCGTCGCATTGCCCTCTTTGTGGAGCCTTCTCCCTTTGCGTGAGTCTCCACTGTTTTGCTACTATGACTCTTTTTGTATAAATTATTTTTTTGGGAAGTTAAACTTTATGGTTTAGCTTCACTACATCTTCAATTTTGAGATACCCATCTTATTAAAATGCTTTAAAAAGTTGCCTTAGCTATGGACGTTTATGTTTTTAAGCTTTTCTAAGTGAAGTTTGTGTCTTTAGGTAGTGTCATTGACTCTGGGTTTGGATCTAATCTGGTTTAGCTACAACTAATATTGCGTTTGATGAAATGATTATGATGGTATCGGTTTAGCTATATGACATTTGTGTTTCCTTTGAAGATTATACATCAGCTAGTAGCTTAAGCTAAAATTTGGTTATTTTGTTTTTAATTGACGCCGAATGAAGTGTTAAGACCATGACTTTTGCTGCTGTTTTAGCTGGTAGGTTTAGCTCAGCTTTGATTTATGGTGTGCCTAATGATTTAATGGCTCTTTCCATCTCAGTGGTAAAGTAATCTAGTGTGCTACGCTAGTTGCTATCTGGCTTGGTGGTTTTTCCATTCTGGCATGGCATTTGGCGTTCTTGGGATCGTTTTTTTAATGAGTATTGGCTAGTTTTGTCGCTTAGCTTTTAAGTTTTGTTTTATTGGGTCAATATTTGTTGGTTAACATTTGGCCGTCATAAGTGGGATCTTGATTTTAGCTTTATCTCTGTCCACTTATTGGGTGAAGTCGAGGGTGTTACCTGTTACTGCTGGCAAGTTAAGGCTTATTTAGCTGCTATGACCCTGAATGCTGTTGTCCTGAGTTTATTATGTGGTTTCCTAGTATTTATGTGTTGAGAATTAAGCTTTTTCAACAACCAATTCTGTTACATCTTCCGGCAGCTTGTCGTTAATGTGCTGTCATGTACGAGGCATCCTGTATTTTTTGGGCTTCAGTTGTGATATTATAGATTGCTTGGTTGCCAATCATCTAATAGTTCACTATCAACGGGTTGCATGATTCTGATATGAAATAGAAAGGGTTGCATATTGAAAGTATTTCCTTGTTCTGTTTTTCTTGCAGATATGTGTCAGGTTATAAAAATCGGTTCCAGAATTTCATTAGATACTTGCGTGAAATGGGGGATGAGGTAAAATTGTCTATATTGACTATGGATGTCCTTAATTGAACCTGCATTAGTGAGAATGAACTTCCTGGCTAAATTGGCAGTCAAGTTGGCTTATTTAAACTTTAAGGTTATAAAGTTTTCTTTAAATTCCAAGATTCCTTTGCATAACAATTGACATATTTGCTTACTGATACATGGTATAGGTGATGGTTGTGACAACACATGAGGGAGTGCCTGACGAATTTTATGGAGCAAAATTGATTGGATCCCGAAGGTAAGATACACAGTGATCTAACTTCTAAAAGAATAGTAGACTAAAAGTATGCAAAGCATTGATTTTACTAATTCATTTCTCCCTCTATTTTCCTTTTGTTTCTCAGCTTCCCTTGCCCCTGGTATCAGAAGGTTCCCCTTTCCCTTGCACTTAGTCCTAGAATTATTTCAGAGGTTGCTCAGTTCAAGCCTGACATTATTCATGCATCCTCACCTGGAATTATGGTAAGAATTTATTTATTTCTTATTCTTCTCCCGGTAGATGGTAAATTGATTATATTTTCGTTATTATGGAGAAAGAAATAATAACGAAGAATTGAAAGATGGCTGACACTTACCAATTGTCCTGTAGGTTTTCGGCGCTCTCATTATCGCTAAGTTATTATCTGTCCCTATAGTGATGTCTTATCACACTCATGTGCCCGTGTGAGTTTAATTCTTTGATTTATTCCAAGTTATCAGCATATACTATGTCAGATATGATGCCAGATTTTGATAAATCATATGGAAGAAGTAATTATATGACCAGAGTGCTTAGCACTGAGCTTCCTCTCTTTTGTTATGCAGATATATCCCACGATACACCTTCAGTTGGCTGGTGAAACCTATGTGGTTGGTTATAAGTATGTTACCTTTCCTTTACAGCCTGTTATAGTAACATGTAGACAAGAGCATATTGTTGACATTGTACTTTGTCTTATCAGAATTTCTGCACAGAGCTGCTGATCTCACGCTAGTTCCATCAGCTGCAATCAGTAAGGATCTCCTAGAAGCTGGGGTGGCAGCAGGTGAATATAGCAGTCTCATTTCATGTCTCCATCCTAGATTTCCTTTGATGAAATTGTTAACTAAATAGAAAAAATTGTGTCCATCCAGCTCAGTTTTAAACTAACCTCCTTTTCTGTATTGCTTATCTGCAGCTAATACAATCCGTCTTTGGAATAAGGGTGTGGATTCTGAAAGCTTCCATCCTCGCTTCCGTTCTCATGAAATGCGTTTAAGACTGAGGTAGTACCTCTATTTGTCAATTTGTCTCTCTTTTTCCCATGGAGTTGGAAATTTTCTTAATTCATATAAGTCGTTGTCCTGAACAGCAATGGTGAACCTGAGAAACCTTTAATTGTTCATGTTGGAAGACTTGGAGTGGAGAAGAGTTTGGATTTTCTGAAAAGGTAGTGTGCTTCTCTCTTACAAATTAGAAATCAATGGGAGTCATTTCTTTCGATTGAAAAGGTAGTAATGTATAGCTTTTAACCCAACCAAGGGTATATCAAAGCACTTGAAAAGTCTTTCATTTTGGAAACCTTTTTTTCCCCTAAATAATCATTTTGGAAACCTTCTTTTATGTTTGTTTTTACCTGTTGCTTTTCATTTTACAACATTAAAGTGACCTCAAAAGTTCATTATATATCAAGTCAGATTTATACAACCAATTAGACAATTGACGTATTTCTTGCTATGTGGAACATTCAAGCTAAGCCTAAACTTGGATGTTGTCATATCTTCTTGTATTCTCCTCTGATATGTACCATGCTTTTGCATAACTTGCGGCCTTTAACATATAAATAATTTTGGTTTAACAGTGTCATGGATAGGCTTCCAGAAGCACGCATTGCTTTTATTGGAGATGGACCGTACAGGTATTACTCTGCCACATGATGAACGTCTAGAATTCTTAGGATTAAAAAAGCTCATACAAAAATTATGTAGCAGCATATTATCTCAATCAATTGTGTGGCTTTTACTTGGCAGGGAGGACCTAGAAAAACTGTTCTCTGGCATGCCCGCAGTATTTACAGGTATGTTAGGAGGTGAAGAGCTCTCTCAGGCATATGCCAGTGGGGACGTATTCGTGATGCCTTCAGAATCAGAGACACTTGGGCTTGTTGTTTTGGAGGCTATGTCTTCAGGTATCCCGGTGGTAGGAGCTCGAGCTGGTGGAATCCCAGATATAATTCCAGCAGACCAGGAGGGGAAAACTGGCTTTCTCTATGATTATGGGGATGTTGATGACTGCTTAAGAAAATTGCAGCCCCTGTTGGAGAACAAGGAACTAAGGGAAACAATCGGCAAAGCAGCACGTGAAGAAATGGAAAAGTACGATTGGAAGGCAGCCACGCGAGTAATACGAAATGAACAATACAATGCTGCCATTTGGTTTTGGAGGAAGAAGCGAGCACAGTTTCTCAGACCTTTGCAATGGTTCATGAAGCGCATTTTTCCACCATCCCCACCAGAAATTAAGTACAGGTGATGATTCAGATCCTACTGCGTTTAGCACAGGTAACTGGTTGTTGTAGACTTTGTTTTGGGCTTCAAAAGAAGTTTGTTGGATTGCACTTGTGATCAATTGTAACTCATTTGTTGTATATATTGGACGATCAAGTAAAGTCAATTGTGTTGCTCAACTGACCCTTGCAAACTTGTATATACACAAAACTGCATTCTTAGCCCGTTATCGTCACGTCTTACTGTGACGTTTGTAATCTATACTCAATCGACAGGCGATGTGAAATCCGTGCACGTTTTGTGTATCTAACGTGCTGTGCAAGTGCCTCATTTTCTCGCGAAAACTACTTAGATGTTAATTGGCTGAGAGTAAGTTCGAGTGTAAGTAAGGCCACTGTTTCCATGCATTTTACATGTACCTGAGTGCCTCATCTCCTTAACTCATAGATTGGGCACTTCAGGACCAGTGAGAGAGTATTGTAGGGATGAAAAAGCTCTGTTGTTCATTAATTGGTTCACATGCTAACGAATGAGTAGGTCTAATATAAAGCAGTAACGCATTGTTTTTGTATTGGTAGTCTGTAGGCAGGAAGGGCCATGGACCACACATGGAAAAGTCATCCCGGTGCATCCCCTATACCACCAAGCAGTCACATATGATATGGCATATGGGGTTGGATTTTGATGTTTGGGGTCGTTCTCAAGGGGTCAATTGCCTAGGAGATGAAGCTTTTTAGGCAACATCGACCGATGCTAGTATAAGTCGGCAAGGCACGTTTGGGTGACTCTGAGCAGTCAGTGCATCCACAGCTTAGTCACTCACAAACGCATGGGCGAATGATGCTAGCATAATTCTTAGCTTCTTGTTTAGATGCAAAACTATGAGGTGGGTTGGTGCAGTATGTTTGATTTGATAGATCTTTAAAACAGTTTACATCATTAACTTACAAACCAAATCCATTACTTGTCGAAAGAGTGAAAACCAAACCCAGTAATTGTGAAAAGTGTAAGAATCTCAGGTGCATTTAGACGGCTAGGAGCATTTTGCGAAACACATGTACAAAGGTACACCTGCTGCAGTTGGCGCATCACTTAAAAAGTAGTGCAGCTTTTCTAAGCTTTATCACTGCTGTCTGCTGCCCTCCCCATGAACGTACCACACACACACACAAAAAATCGCATTTGAGATTTTGAATGAATGAATGGTCGAGGTTTAGATCATTCTGACTCTCGGTCGGGTTGAGGGGTCCTTGGGATATGATTGTCTCCATCACGAGAAACACTTGCATAGGACCTAACCTAAGCCTGCTTATGTTCATATTTGAAAATTTAATATAAAACTATCTACTTCACATACTTGTTTTGTGCTAAGAATCTCATTTAGGTTGCTTTCGTTTAGTGAAATCAAAGTTAAGCAACGAGTTTAACATTCTCATGTTTGGAAAGTACACGCTGCTTTCGATTTTGTTATCGAAATTCCACAAGATATTATATATGAAGACAATATGTAAGTTGTAAGATAAGATATTGATTGATCAAAGTTGGCTTGTTATTTGCCACAAACAGGAAGGGCAAGTTTTTCTCCTCAACATTATGTAAAGTTTTAAGTTAAGATCTTTTGATTGAAACTTGTAATTAATGGGGGGGTGATTATTGACCTCAGCACATGGAGAGGGTAGAGCTGTAGACATCACACCAGTGTATATCACTTCAATGACCTCTTTTGTCTCTGCAGAATTTCTCAAGTTTTAAATTGTGCTCTAGTCAAAATTAGGAGCGGTCTATTTCGGCCCAATTTCTATTGAACCAGATTTTTAGCGTCAACCCATTTCCAAAAAAACGAAAACAGGATTACAGAATGCCTAATCACTCCAAACAGGAATTAGAAAAAAAAAAACCAACACGTCTTGGATTTATCTGATAAAGAAATTCGGAAATTCCGTCACGTGGAAAGTGATTAACCAGATATTTATATATAATCATAATAATATTATACAATAACAATACTAATATAAAATCCTAATCCTAATATAGTACAAACCACACACTAGTAGCCAAAACGTCGTTGTTTCAAGTCTCATCACAACCGTCCAAATCAATTTCACATACCCATGACAACGTTTTGACCAAAGTCCAAGCCACCATAACGGATTAACGGTAATTTAAACCATATCGCCGACTAAGCAACCGTTTACACAACCGCCGATACGTACTGCATGAACTCCATATCGGACTCGAGCCCCGCCATCGTCTCCGGAGCCAAAACCACCTCCAGATCAACGCTCCCGTTCCCTTCTCTCCCCGGAAACGCCGAAATCTTGCCGTCAAATTTGTTTGCCCTGCCGCTCCGTACGGCCAAGGGTCGGCCCCATCCAAAATCATTGTCGTACATTGGGAATCTCGGCGAGCTCCCCATCGTGATCATTGCGCCGTCGAAATTTCCTAGCGGGAAAAGCCTTGGGGCGCTCTCCCAATCCTCCACGCCGCGGCGCACCGTGGCGTTGTCGTGCGCGGCAACGTTCTTGCGGAGCAGACCAGCGCACCAGCTCAGATCTCGAGACAACAGCTCGCCTGCGGAAGCAACGGTTGGGATGCTTTGTATTGCGTTCCCGAAATAGTGTGGGCTCAGCTTCGGCTCGAGCCGGTGGCGGCAGTTCACAGCCATCCGAAACGTCGTCGTTTTAGAATCTGGTAGATTCCTAACACGTGTCACGGAACGCCAGAGCTGCGCGCTCAGTGACTGAAACGACGAAATCTCCGCAGTTTTCGCGCCTTTACAACGAGAAACGATTTTCCAGGTGTCGTTGCATTGCTTCCCGAAAATCTCGGCCGATTCCAAAAGCCCGTTACCATTGCCGTTACAGTTACCGTTACCATTAATCAGAGGACTGTTATTGGCTTTGTTTTTTAGTTTGAGAATCGATTCTCTGGTGAAATGGAAGATTCGCTCTCGTAACGGCTCGTTTCCGGAGAAGGTGGCCTTAGGGCCGCCGTCGGGCAACTGGAGCACCGCCGGCGAGTTAAAGATGTTGTCGCGCGAGAAATCGGGAGATTTTGAGATTTTCTTGGCGCCTTTGCAAATCTCAGCAAAAGTGTTAAAAAAGTGCCAGAAGGAAGTTCCGTCGGTAACAGAGTGGTTAACAGTGCAACCGATGAAGATGCCGTCGGCGAGCTCGGTGACTTGGATTGCAGCCAAGGGTCTGGAGTGGCCGGAGTAGCTCAAGGTCCGGTCGAACGCAAAAAACTCCCTGAAGTAATGCGGAACGTCCTCGTTGGGCGGCAAAAGGACGTCGACGGAGAGGTGCTTGGCTTTGGCTTGGATGAAATCGACGCCGGCGTCGTTGCAAACGATGTGGACGTATCCTTGGGCGTCGGTCACAAAGCGGCCGGCGAGGGCGGGGAAATGGGAGAGGGCGAGAGAGAGGGAGTGTTTGAGAGAGGCGATAAGGTCGGCGATGTGGAAGGGCGAGGAGCTGAGGAGGACGCCTTTCTGGATGTATTGACAAGAGAGCATGGGAAGATCAGAGACGGAGAGCTTGAGGGATTTGATTGTGGATTTCGTGTTTGGATAAATTGAGCATTTTGAAATTATAGTTACAGAGGAATCAGAGGAAGGCATTTTGAAATTTGGGGATTAATTCTGTTGAGTTGTGAAGTTGTGAAGTTGTGAGGTTGTGGTGGTGAGTGAAGTGGTGGGTGTGGTGGGGTGTTTATATAGAGGGCGGAGATGAGGTTGGGTTCGTAGAATTTTCCTTCTCCTCCTACTTTCTTTGGTTGATATTAGTTGAATTGTATAAGGGTGCGTGTTGGGGGGAAATGATGACGTGCCAAGAAAAGGGGTGGACACATGGATGATGAGTGGGTGTTACAGTGGTGCAGCAAAAAGACATTGTTTAATCTCGGAGATTAATGTTGGAGTGTGGGATATATGATCTATATATTTTGTTTATTCCTATGTCTTGTAAAGATTGTGGCAAATATTTAGAGCAGCTTGTAATGCTCAGCGAGTCATGTGCCAAACTGCCAATATATTTGGGAATTGGGATTCATGCTCAGATTCTCAAAGCAAATTTTCTTTGGGAATTTATAAGGACGGAAAACTCACACACACGGATACTATGAGTTTTTGAACTCATAACCACCACTTGAGAACGCATTAAAGACAAGATTTAACATTTGTACAGAAACTTGTGGAAAATATTTTGATTCCAAGACTAAACGAGAAACACAATTTCTCAGCTTAACAACTCTGTCCGTAAAGAGAATTACCATCACACCCCTGTCATTAACTTGGCTTATATTCAAAAGTGTTCATTTTCACCCCCAAAAGAAGAAAAAATGAAAAAATGAAAAAATGAAAAAATGAAAAAATGAAAAAATGAAAAAATGAAAAAAGAAAAGGAAAAAGGGTTCATTACAAAGAAAAGAGATGAACAAATGCATATCGCCCACGTGCCATATGATTTTTGCAGCCAGTTTTCACTTTAACTATTTAAGTTGATGAATAGGATTTTCTATCCCAATTATACGTAGAGCCGCCCATTTCGTTTGACCAAAGGAATCGTAACACCTGGTGTTAAAAACGTGAAAAATCAGTGTTTGTTTACTTAATTTGCCTTTAATAATATCTGTCTCTCAAGTCTCAACTCAACAATCTTGGTTTGTTCTGTTTGGGAAAATAAACTGCTTTTAAACCAGGAAAGAAGACAAAAGGAAAAGGTACAACAACCAGGACCAAACTCCTTTAGAACCCTTCTAAACAAGGATAAACTTAATGAACCTTTAGAGGGACTGAGTTGAAATTTCAAAACAAAGTGTTTTCTGACTCATATGATAGAATACTAGTCTTTCTCTTTCGTGTTGTTGGAAGAATCAAATGATTGAAGAGCAACTTGACATGGGCAAACTTAGAAACAACAAAATCCAATTTTATGCAAATTTGACTCCAAGTTTCGATCACCTATCTTTTCCCGTACATATGAGATTTTTAATATGGTGTCAATTAACTCTTAACATGGTAGTATTTCTCTCTCCCCCCCACCCCCCGGGGTGATTAAACAATTAACAAAACTCTTATACTAAGCATGAGAACAAAATGCTTTACCGAAACTGTTATAGGCGGCCTTTTAAGGAAGAAGAAAAAAGGAAAAGAAAAACAAAATACATAAAAGATTATTGCGGAGTGTTCAATGAATGTTTTCTACCTGGTCATATGTGTAGGCTTAAAAGTTGATTAAGTAGTGGCCGTGAGATCATCCACACAAACATGATATATGTAATTTAATGATCAGTGCTCCGGGACATATCTAAACAAAATCTAATTAAGTGACAAAACATGTCTACTTTGACGGATAAGAGCCATGGACCAAACGATAACTGAGAATGTAATCTGGTACCTGCTGCCACTCGGTATTTCTAAATTATCTTATTCAATCAACAAACGGGGTCCAATTAATCACAGCCTTTGTTCCACCATGGATGGAACATCTCAAAGCAGATTCCAGTGGCCAACAACATACTGATCAACTAGGGCCAATCATATAGCAACCGCAGAGACGTGTCTGAATTCTACTGGCTAGGGTTCTCTACTGCATGTTAAACGCCTGGACTTTCATTGATATATGACGTTGACACAAGTCAAGTACATTGTCAAAACCCACCTGGCTTTAGCCCATTAGATCCTAACTGATCAAACAAACCAGGACAAAAACAATTCAGGCCGTCCTACTCAATTGTTTTCCATGACATGGGATCAGAATTCAGCATCATATCTTGATGATATTCATGAATCTGAAGGTAGATTAGGGTTGAAATTTGAAAGTGTGTCTTCTTAACCATGGAAAGAGCCTATTCTTTTGGCCCACCCAACACTTAATAAGTTAAAATTATCCACTAGTCCCCTTAGTAGTTGACCCAGTAATGTTTAAGTTCTCTGTATCAAAGAAAACTCTAGCCCCCTCTCTCTCAAAAAACACTCTACAGCCCGTTTTCACTTTGAGGGGGAAGGAAGTCATTGTTCTTCCTCCCTTCTCCTCTTTGGCTTTTCTAAGTATTTTTCACATCTTCTTTTGTGAGAGATTTTCACCATTCCTTTGTGAGAGCTTTCCACCTCTTCTCTATGAGAGTTTTGTTTGTATTGTTATGGCTTGGTTTTTTCAATCTTTATCTATTTTTGGTTGTTCTGAGTTTGCACTCTTAGTTGGGATGTCTATACCAGAGTTTCTTCGATCATGCGTGATCGTTATGGGAGGAGCCCTATATTGTCTTAATTTTGATACTAGATCACTTTTTTATTGTAATGACCATTTGTGGCTATTTTGTATTGGCTGAATTATGAATGCAATCCCAAAATTTCTATAAATAAAAAAACCTCTTTAGTAGTTAACCTTTACCCACCTTCCCCGATACTAGTTTTTATTTATTAATCAATAAGGAATAGTGAGTTTCAAATTTGGAACATCTTTAAATCTTCGAAAGAAAATGAGGGTATCACCAAATTATAAGTTAGTTAGTCGTCTGATAATGCTCTAGGTGCATTAGTTTTATATTAGCAGCACTATTGGAATATCTTCCAAACCCTAAATCATTTTTATCGTATTTAATGATTATATTACAGAACAAATGCTTAGATAAGTAGAAGTAAAATTCATCAATAAACTTGGCGCATGAAAAGTTAGTAAAATTAGTGGTGTTGAGATAAGAGAGCATATAAATATAAAGACCATAAAAAAAGAAGATTGTCCGAATATAGTCGTTTCAGGTCCTCTCATCGACCTGTAGAGCAAATTCGACGCAGAGAGTGAGAGAGGATATGAACCTCTTTATCTTACTGTAGGAGATCACTGAACACTAGACGACAAAAGCCAAAGGAAAAAAGATGAACTACTTTTCCACAAGGGAAATGAATGATGAGGTTTTTCTAATTGTGCTTTTGACAAGATGCTAACTCCCCACTCATCCTGGTTCCTACCAACATATAATTTGGTAATAACAATTTAACTATTAGAATCCCAATGATTAGTTGCACATTGGTGCATGAACATAATCATAAATAATAATAAAAAAATTAATATAATCCGGAGGATCAACTACTTATTTCTGAGGCTTTTGCTAGCCAATGCAAGTTAAGAAGATATTTCAAGGAATAAAGTTTATCGAATAATGTTCTCTTGCAAGACATATCAAACAAATATACTTATGTTGTAGACCGCAGAAATCTAGTATCGTAATCTAAATTGGAACTTGCTAATATTACATCAACAACTTGTTAGGTTCAATGGCTCAAGAATGTGAAATAATTAAAAGTTTTGAACAATTCAATGATTTGGTCATCACCAAAAAACAACCCCAAAAAATAATTGGTTTTTGGTCAGTAACAAGCTGACCAAACATCCCTTTCAACAACTTAGGTGAGGGACAAGCTGGCACAAACAAGCACACCCTCTTTCTCTGTGTGCTTGGTTTGATGGCATGTATGGTTTTGCCATGATTCGTTTAGATGCAATGTCCCTATTTCAGAAAGACGACAACATGGGCAGTTCGGTTTTCAACCCCCCTCATCAGTCGAACCAGTTGGCAAAAGCATTATATGCATGAAGTTCTCTACTTGTTATATGCACAACACAATCGATCCTTAGCAAAACTAACTACCAACATGATGGTTTTCAGCTTTAGTTTTATGTTTTCTGGTTTATGGTTTTCCCCTTTGCAAACAAACAACCCTGGGCCATAGCAAGTCTGGCAAACACATAGGCCTATTTTGGCTGTAATCGGATAGTGTGGGCAAAATGAAGTCACGGACAACTGTATATATGTACTAGTTTGAAACCAAGTCTCAGAGCCAATCCATTACATTATATATCCAGACACAAATTCCACATGTGTCACAAGAAAAAACCAAGGTCATGGAAGAATGTGATTACATGGAGACTGGGATTGGTTTGAATAATTAAGCATTGAATTGAACACGATAATACTAATTCAATTATGTATTTCGTACGTACTATACATCATTAATTCGAATATGCTATTACATAGTCCAGCAAGATTACATATAATTCAATTCAACTTAATTTCAATATTTTGGTGGAATTTATGATCCTACTACGTACCCTAATAGAAATAAACAATCATTTTAATTAAGATTATAAATTCTATTCAGTCATATAATCCAACTCACGAAACGAAACTATTGAAACTATTGCACATGAATTGAATAAAGTCCTAGTTGGTCTTATCGGGCTTCAATTCACCTCATCAAACATTGAAACATTGATAGAATATGACAAAGTTGGTGGTGTTGAGTTTCTCCATGCTTTCCTCGCTGAATGGAATTTTTAGGAGAATTAAAATTTGGTCAATGTTTTAGTGCGCCTGGAAATTAAGCGAGTGGTGCTGACTGAACCAACGAGGAAGGAGGCGGCTAAGACTTGAGAGTCTTTAAGACCTGGTCCTCGAATGACATGAATGCCTAACAGGCTTATAGCTGTAGCCTGCCTCTTCTATTCAGTGGCACCCTCTAGCTAGCTGCTCCTGCTGTGCATGCACCACATTAAGTGAACTCTGATCTTTGCATAAGTTACGTCTCCTCAGTTCTGTGTGCCCCTATGCCGCTATGCGTGAGTGATTTCTAAACGTTAAATGCATGTGAAATCCACAATGCATAAAAATCTCTCACATATATTTGTGCAACAAAAAGTTTTTACAGTGCTTCCTGTTAATTGTAGAGCATATGTTGTAGATGTCGTGGAGCATCACAATCCGTTGACCGACTTGTTGTACGGTAAAATTATTATGATCAACAAAATTAGAGGCGCCAGATCAATACTAGGAGGTATCGCATGTGTTTTTTTTTTTTTGGGGGGACGAAAAAGAGGTATCGCATGTTTGGTGACACATGAGAGAACCTTTTTCTTTTCTTTTTTGGGTCCACCACACGAGAACCAAACGCAAATGAAGAGAGCCCAAGCCCGAGTCCGAGGCTGAGCCCGTTTAGTGGGTTTTGGTGGACGCAATGAGTGTTATCTTTCTTATGGAAAATAGGTCACGGTAAGGTGACCCGGAAACTATGGGCTGGACTCGGAAGATGGCAAGATGAGAATTCTATTTTAGTGCTTGGGCGTATTTATGAGCAGCACAGGAATAGTGAATGGAAAAATAACCCAAGTGGATTTCAACATTCAATTTTATAAATCAAAGTCCAGTTTTTTATTATTTAAAAATACAAGCGATAGTCTTAACTACAAGGGGAATGACATTTCACACGCACTACCAATGTACCATGGAGGGTTCAAACCTAAGACGACTCCCCTGCAAGTCAGGACCCTTTTTAACTAGGCTAGACCCCATTAGCAAAACACCGAAGTCAAGTTTTCAAACTAGGATTTTTCTACACTACATCATTTCTAAAAATAGTTTTACAATATTGATTATGAACTAGCTTTTGGTTTAGTGATTCATTTCTTGTTAATATTAGAAGATATCTTAATTGACGAAATTATGAATTTCAAAAATCAATGGACCTCAAAGTTTGAGGAAATTATACTCTCATTCTTTGTTTTTCATTTTAAAAATGGGAATTAAAATATATTTCTTTGATACAAAGTCAAAATTTATCACATGTAAGGGGTTGACAGTTGACCTTGATACAAAGTCAGCTCAAAATTTAATGATGCATCTAATCTAGTTCCTTCTTATATATAATCAAAAATCAGTTTGATTCCTGTACAGATAATTCACTTATTAATTGAAACTCGAAGTTGGGTCAAATTAGACATGATATATTATTCAAACTCATAATTTCTCACATGCAAGGGTTTAAGTTTAACAAACAACCCATCTGCGTGCAGAAAAAAAGCTTACCAATTTCCTCTTGTTCTTTTTAAATTGCTTTTTGGTATAGACAGCAAATTAATTATAATAAATTTCCCCATCAGCTGCCTATTCGATCTCTACCAAATTTGGCATGCAAAAGAGAATTTGGAACAGAAAGCCTTTACCAAGCATCAAGGAGTTCAATTGAACCAAGCAATGGAAGACATGACAAGGAATTGCACCCTCACATTGCCTACGCAGCTCAACCCTGCCTACCTCATATAATCAACTTTTTGGTATGTGTGTATGTGTGTTTTGCAATTTCCCAACAACTAGGCCTGGAAAAAAAGCCCGGGCCCGATGGGCTGGCCCGAACCCGGCCCTATTTTTTAATGCATGGGCTTACCCGGCCCGAAGTAATGGGCGGGCTTGGCCCGGCCCGAAGTCTAATGAGTAGGGCTTGGGCTTCATTTTTAAGCCCTTTAAAAGCCCGGCCCGGCCCGATTATAATTATTTTATTTTATTAATATAGTTATATTATATATAATATTAATAGTTTGAAAAGGCCCGTTACTTTGTCTCATATCTCCCCAACACCTTCATTTTTTAAGAGCATGCTTTGTCTCATATCTCTCTCTCCTCCCAACACCTTCATTTTTTATTTTTTTCCCTTCTTCTTCCTTCCGTTACTTTCCATCTCTCCCTCTCTCTTTTATTTCTTTTTTCCTTATTCTTCTCTCCCTCTCTCTTTCTATTTTTCCTCCTTCTTCCTCTGTTAGTCTTTGCAATTTTTTCTCTTCTCCCTCTTTTGCGTCATCTTCCATATCTCTCTCTTTTTTCTATTTTTTTCCATCGCTCTCTTCTCTTCCTTCGTCTCCTTCTTCCCGCTCTTGAAAGGAAGAAAGATAAAGTGGAGGAGGCTGGGAAGGAAGAAAAAGAAAGAGTAAGTGGGGGTGGGTGTCTATTTCTGTCCCACATCGACTTCACACATCAACACAATTATTTTTTCCTTTATAAATAGCTTGGCAGGGTCAGTCATTTGTATATGGGCCTTCCATTTGAAGTTCTTGCTAGATTGCCGAAATCCTCATTTGGATTATTGGATTTTAGCATAAATCTTAGTTGAGATTTTTGATAAATGCCTTGGCATTCATAGTCTCTAAATATTATATTGATTTGAAGATTTATTATTGTTTTCGGATTGGAATTGTGTCTTAATAATGTTATATATATAGACAAGGGCCATATAGGCCCGTCTTGAAAGCCCGAAATAGTTTGGCCCGTGGGTAGGGCCTGGGCTTTGCATATTTCATAGTGGGCTGGCCCGGCCCGGCCCGATAGTTGTCTAGGGCCAAAAAAGCCCGTGAAAGATAGGGCTTGGGCTCACACTTCTTAGGGCCGGGCTGGCCCGGCCCGGCCCATTTTCCAGGCCTACCAACAACCACTTTTCAATTTGAAAATTAGTTTAATCTGTTAAAAAGTATTTTAAAAACATGTTTCGTTTGTTTGGATATGCAAAATGCGCAGCTTAATTATGTTTATAATATGATCATTGGTTATAAAAACATGAAATCTCTTCCACTTTCTTCCTCCTTTCAGTTATTTTCTGGTGACATTCATTAACTTACAACCACAATGATGCACCATGGGAAATTAATAAATAACTCCACCAACTACTCACTGACCTTTCTTTCCTTTTTCATGAATGCAGTAGTTTCCAAACTATGTGACCAAATTTTTATTTTATTCATAATTTTTAAATTCTGCATACGTGCAATCACCAGCTAATAAGAATAGACGAGTTTACAGTTCAGTCTCATGTGCACTCATTGTTTTATCACTAGGGGCCATGTGGGTAACCAAATTTTAATTTACACATGGCTGAGCGGAGGCATGTCAATAGTCAATTGAAAGTTTGAAACCACTCAAGAGAAGAATCAGAATACTTTTGCATAAACATTGAAGGAACACAAGAAAGCCAAAAAGTTTGTGTTGTGAGGGACTATAAGGTATGTGGTCATAAATCAACACAAAAGTTATATAATCAAAATTAGAATAAAGGTGGCCAAAGTGCTTTTCCGATGCAACTTGCAGAAAAAGTTGCTTCTTTTAAAAAAGAAAGTTGGGTAATTTTGTCATTTAATAGCTCAAGTGTTTTTTTTCTTCTCCTTTTTTGGTAGGATTCTTCACATTGGTCATGTTGCCTCGAAGTATTTGTCTAGTGGGTGGGACCAAAATAATGTGTCCAAGCAATAGGGTGGTGAGCACTAGGCTTTTCATGAAATGAAGCTTGCAAAAAAGCAACAATAATGTTAGTGCCAGCAATTAGCAACAGCAAGCAACTCAACAAAGGGCCCAACTTATGAACAAGAATAGGAATATGTACCGTCCTCCTCCAATTTTAACTGCAATATTACAAGATGAGATTGTACATGTAACTGTCTGAGATTTTCGATACTAGGTAACTTTGCGGGGGTAAATTTTGAACTTCCAATTCGAAGATGATACGTGTTACAGACAATAATGCCCTGAAAAAATTACTTGATCTTATTTGTCAAGTTCAAAGTTGGTGGTAAGTCCTACATTTTATAATGATTAAGAGAGTTCCACACATGTAGTGTCTGCTTGGGTAAACTACATATGCACAAGATCTTGGGTGGGATGATTCCTCATCCATAGTGAACAATGTATTTAGGAAATTTCAAGTTCGAATCTCCCTTTATTCAATCATATACTCAACTCAATTTTTTCCGAACTATCAAGTTTTGACGTTTGGAGGTCAAGTACATTTACTCATAAGGACCTGAAATATAACCACATTTAACTAAACCACCGAAGAGTTGATATATGGTCAAGATCATTCTCTCCACATTGCATTTGACTTGCAAGAAGATACCTTTCGTAATGAAAGTGCTTTCACACAATAAAAGTCAAGACGTTATTTTCTCAGAGAATCCAAAGCCCATTTTGAGGTGCAAACAAAAAATTATATAATGCGCCTTTGACATAAAGAGTGATTAGTTAATACAAATGGTAGCTAATAATAAGCTTGGATGTCCCATAAATTTTGCATAGGGGTCTTTGGGAGAGGAGAGGAGAGGATGGGGTTGGAAGAACAAAATAGTAGTAGCCTTTTTGAACTTTCTTTATCTGGCTAGTACAATTACGAATCATTAAACCATGATTCCCTCTGCTTATTACATTAAGCAGTCAAGGAAATCCAACTCTCTGCAGATACCAATACCACTGACAATTGCCTTTCTTTTGGAGGAAGGGAGGGAGGATGTTGTACGGATATTTTATTCTTTGGTGTACGGCTATTTTCTTTATAAAGTAGAATTAATTCGAAACTTATGCTACCGTGTTGCACGCGTGTGGAGAATTGTGAATCGTTGATGCATGCGGGTCTCATAATACATGAACCACTGATAATCCGTCGCTTTCTACTTTTGAATGTAACTTTAAATATAAAGTTTTGAGTTAGTTGAAGTGGTGAATCAGGGTGAGAAAAATGAGTTAGGGTTGAGATAAATTAAGGGCTAAATTGAATCCAATGTGACCAAAAGAATATAATGCTAAATATGAGTACAAAAAGAAGAGTCATCCTCAAGAAGAGAACAAAGTGAAAAGAGGGTAGAATGAAGCATGAGATGCCCAAATTAGTGGCTCTTGGTCTTAGCTTAGAGTCAAGATTCGATTGTCAAATGTAATCAATCAAGGTGCAGTCAGAGGCATATATTAATCCTAGTTTGCATAAAAAGAGTCAGGGTTAAACAGATCCAATTAAACTTTGTCATTTGCAGAAATGCAGTGGACCGAGGCATCTGATGACATGGCCTGTAAAGCAAAGCATGCATAATTCTGTGCGTTGAAACCATGCCACAGACAGACTTTTGGGTTTTTTGATTCAAAAGCTACAGTTTATTCTGCACTGTTCATAAATATCTTCTTAAAGTAAATCGAGGACTTGATATCCTAAGACATATCTCAACCGTTAAAATAGATTCCCTCTCAAATTTATTTCTTTCACTGATGCCTGTAACCCACCTACTGTGTGAATTTTGGAAGCTGCATGGCTTACTTCATGCAAGTAAGAAGGACGGTTTTCATTTATTTGTATGTACCTTCAAGTCACTTTTTTTGCAGAAAATTACTTGCAATAGAATATTTGTAAGACATGCAAACTCAATCTCAAAATTACTCTCTCATTTCTGACTATTCTCAAAATCCCCAAGCACACAACCAGAATCACAAGTGACAAAGCTCAAGCTTTCATGTAAATAAGCTTCCCTTCTTTCGGACTTTCAGAATTTGAATAGTAAATCACAAGATGAACTAACTGATCTCTCTGTAGAGTCTAAAACTAGGGGACTAACTCAATGTCCTCATCATCAACTTTTTCACCACATAAAAACCTTGATGTACCGTGGAGGGAGAGCAATAAAGTCTGGCATTTTTATAGCTCTAGCACCCTCCATGCACAGGTTCACTGGTATCGCATCGATTGCATCTGAAAACGCGCATTGTAATGTCCCAATTGAGATCCATGAAGATTGCCACTGAGAAAGTTTTGCTCCTCAAGCTTAGGTACATATGAAGAAATCCCACAAAATGGTCCCATGAAGGTGCTCCCATTTGCTGAATTGAAAACCATAGGCTGCCCCTCATTCGGCGATTTCCAGTCAAATTGTTGTTCACTCATGCCAGTCACCTTTTGATGCTGCTGTGACTGCACCACAGTGGAAGAATGGTCTGATGATGGAGGGCTTTTGCTGTCTGGTGAGGGAGGTTTGTTATCTTGGAGATTGACGGTTGTGATATCATGGATGCTGGATCTTCTCTTGTCCTTTCCTCCTGTAAGTTGCCTGATAAAGTATTTTTGAGCATGACTGGCTACCTGAGTAGGCGTCCTTGTGGTCACAAAATTGCGAGAGATGTTTCTCCAGTCACCTTTACCATACTTTTTAAGACCCATCAGAAACTGCCTGTGGTACAATTATCAAAGAACACCACATCAAAAGCTGCAAGAAGACACTAGGACGCAAGCCAAAAACACTTTATAGTAAACCAATTATTAAGCCAGTTATAAACTGTTCATCTGTATATTAAATTGTACGAACTATACCTAATTCACCAGATCTAGCAGACTTTAGCTCTCAAAACTATGCACAATAATTTCAGGTTCTCCACCTAACATTTCTCCAGCTAAAATTTCAACTTTACCATAGCCATGAACAGGTTCAATTCTAGGAAAAATTCATGTTCCAGACTTTTAAAGGGTTTCAAGAACTTGCTCTCAAAACATGTCTCTCCTCACTGACACTCACCATTGGCAGATTAAATACAAGGACAAATGAGTAGTATATATGATATATTCAATAGGCATGTAAGTACCTGTGTTCTTCTTCTGTCCATGGCACCCCTTTCTTCCTTTCCTGATCAGCAGGCCGGGTCGAGGTGCCTCTCTTTCCACCAACACCGTAAAATTGTTTCAACCCATCAAATCCTTGATTGTTAACCCACTCCAATGTGAAAGAGTTACTGGTGTAACCAGGGATTGGGATAAGCCCAGCTTCAATATCACTAACATCCTCTTCCAATTCCTTGTACTGTTTGATCACGTCGCCTACAGTCTTTCCAGGGATCCTAGCTGCCACCTTGAACCATCGATCAGGAGTATCCTTATCATAAAGAGCAAGAGCATTTTCAAATTGCTTGTTCTCTTCTGCAGTCCACTCGGTTCCATTGCTCTCTTGAAACAACCAATTTGAGTTCTCAAGATACGAGGTTGGAGATAGAATTCCAATTCCTCTGTACATGGTTTTTTATATAGTTTGTCAAACTGGGAAACTGAATCACATAGCAAGCAAGCCAAGGATAAGTAAAACAATGAGCCTGTTTGTCTCTCTCTCTCTCTCTCTCTCTCTCTCTTTGAAAGCTCAAAGAGAGAGAAAACCCAGATAGGAAATGCAGAGAAGTGAAGGTCTTTATGACCAAAGAAGCATTAATCAAGGAGTAGCATTTGAAAAGGAATCTCAGTGGGGTTTTAACACAAGCACATGTTGAGGAATCTGAAAAAGGCCCAACCTTTCCAAAACCCAAGGGGGGAAATTCGATAAGCAATATGAAAATATTAGATCTTGGATTGTCAAAGATAAACCCTAGACCTCCACACCAGATTCAAAGGCACAAAAAAAAAGAAGCAAAACCCAGATCAAGTTTTCAGGAAAGCTTAGAGCTTGGAGAGTGAAATTTAAGTACGCAGAAGAAAACTTGAGAAGATTATAATGAAAACCCAAAAGGAAAACAAGACCCAAGTAAGGAAACTTGATAAAGGAGAGTGCTTTTGCAGAGGTGAGCTGAAGAAGAGAGTAGGAAATTTCTTTTCTTTCTTTAAATGGGATTTTTAGGTTTGTAGGCTATAGGCAGTGAATAATAATACAGAGAGAGAGAGAGAGAGAGAGAGAAGGCTTTGATTGAGAGACAGGGGATCTATGGAACAGGAACAAGTAGAGGGAAGAGAGTGAAAAAGAGAGGTCAAAGTTGTAGAGTTGTGATTGGTTGGTATGGGCTTTGTGGGCGCAGCGCGTAGAGAGAGAGAAACAGAGAACCCCAACAACACGTAGAGAGACTTTGAAATGGACAGCCTGTGATTCGCTGATTGGTGACAGAATGGGCATGTGGGCCTTTTCGTAATTTCGCATATCTCCATTTTTTCTAAAATATCCCAGATAGATAGTATGATGGTATGACAAATTCAATTTGGTTGCTAATGACAATCGTACCCCACACGAGTTCATGAAAAATTAATCATTAATTTAACTGTTCAAAGTCGTGAATAACTGTCGGTAAAGTGCACTCTTGCATATATAATTGTTTTGTGATATTATTAGAAAAATATTTATTTTATGGTACATGTTAGGCGTCACATGTGTACTTGTCTTGGTCATTTTCATCTCCTAATTAATCTTAATCTTAATCAAGTTAGGATAAGTTTCAAATTACAAGTAAAGTCAAATAGGGAACCAATAATATATTGGAAATATTTGTTTTTTTTAATTACAAAAAAAAACACATAAATTATCCCTAAAAGTATGACCAATATTAAATCATCATAAAAACCAATCTATTAGGAACAATAAATGAAGAAATTGAAGTTTGCTCTTGAAGTTGTTTTATTGTTTTATTGTTTTATTTATAAAAAAAGGAGAATCAAGTACAAAAATTGGGTTATGTCATAAGGGATTAGGCGAGCTTTTCTACACATAAAGGTTCAGTCGTCGGACTAATTGAGTAGTCTACCCTCTCAATCACAAACGACAGAATGAACTTATTTAAATTATCTCCGACTAATACAACTCAAATACAAATATCTCATTGAATATAAAGTTTATGTTTTCCAAATGCATAAAGTAGAATGAAAAGGGGATAACAAGAAAGGTGGCCAAAATAATTGATTGTTGCACTACTGACAAAGGAAAAACAAAAGTGAAAGTTACAGAAAAAGTTAGGATTATTTTTATACAAAAGGGTTAGCGCTAGAGGTTTACCCTTAGAAACATTTTGTATAGAACCTTCCCCAATATTCCAAATAGAGCTAATTCTATGTAAACCTGTCATTTAGTGCCCCTAATTCTCTCTTTTTAAGGTTTGTTAGGATTTCCACGGTACACAATACACCTGTTTAAGATTCAGTATTTTGTGCTAATGGGAAAATAATGCCCTTGTGAGAGCCCATGACATAAAATCATATCTTGTGCTAATGGGCCTCTACCAACTTTAATGGCCCATGTCATTTACTCATAAGTTTGTGGTCTCCCTATAAATAAATGAAGAAGAGGAGCTGCACAAGCGACTGGGATTTCGAACCTCTGTTCATATGGGTTGAGGTGGAAGGGCTCAACTAACTGAGTTATACCTCATTGACAGAATATGATGTTTTTCAGTGTCAAATGTGCAAATAGAGGTCACATGAAAAAGAAATTTAAAAATCCATTTCACAAACTTTATAATAGATAAACAAAGACTTGCACATCCAAGATCCAATACATATATTAATTCTTTAAAAAAAAATGTGGTATGCTTCACTTCAACAACCAAAAATTAACTCAAACTTTGCTCGAGGAAATTTTTTCAGTCACTCAAGAAATAAGTTTGAATCTAGAAATATATATATATATAAATTTGTTTGTTTATTCATCCGCTCTTTCTTCTTCTTCTTGATCATGTGCCTTTGATTCCGCGCGTCTCCTTTTTTGTTAGTTCTCTCTACTTGCAAGACTAGAGGCCCCTTTTGGCTACATTAACATTTTGGGAGATCGCTCGGAGGTGGTAGAACTGATTCATTCGGTCCTTTCCCATTGTCCACCAGGAATGCCATCTTGAGCCCCCATGTCGTGTGCACTTCAAGATGGCAATGCAAGAACCACACCCCTGAAAATTGCAAACAAATTTGGGGGAAAAAAAGGTTATAAGTGAATTAAACTAGCACCAAATCTCAATTACCTATAATGATAAAGGAATTTCTATATCAATCTGTACTATGTGACATTCCTCTCATAATATGTACATATTTTACCTGGATTATCTGCTTGAAATCGGATAGCTGCCCATCCGCCGGATGGCACTCCAACTGTGTTCCTTTCAACAGGATCAACAAGATTAAACTTCTTAGGATCCTTCTTGGGATTGTAATTCCCCACTCCCCTGCCCACAGAATAGAAATTGTATCCATGTAAATGGACAGGGTGGTTCTCAGGGGCTATAGTCCCAGTGTCTTGCAAAACAAGTTGAACAGTCGAGTTATAAGCCAGCCTATAAAGCTTTGTCCCATTTGTGGTTGCCATGCTCGCATTTGCAGGTGGACCCCCAGAAAAGTTGAAGGTATTTGGCGGGTTTCCGGGAAAATCGGTAGTAAAAACCCCACTGATGTTGAAAACATGAGCTTGAAGAAGAGCAGTTGTTGGCATAACAAATGTGACATTGTTGACACTTGCCACAACTCTGCTCCCATTACCTGCTTTGCAAGTAGGGCACGGGTTGATCCCGAGCCCAACTGTGAACAAGAGGTTGTGGTCAATTTTCAATGGGACTTTGGCTGGAAATTTCTTGGAATTTAAGCTTTTGAGGGAGTTGATAAAATTGTTAGCAACTTGGGTTGCGTTTTGGGGAGGTGGGTTGGTGAGAGTTGTGGATGTGGTTGCAAGTGTGCCTGAATAATGCAGAGTTGCAGTGGCAGTGAGGTTGTCGACAGCAATGGGAGAGTCCATGAATGGTGAGGCTGCAACCAAGTACTTGCCGGACTTTTGATTCGCCGTGATGAGGGCATTGGTGGTTTGCCCTGGGGCAATCACAATGGTGTCTGTCTTGAATGGTTTCACATAGGTAGCATCTACTTCCACTATGGTCAATTTGTGTCCCGCAATTTTGAAGAAGAGCTCCTCATTGAGCGCAGCATTGATGATTCGTAGCAGGTAGGTCTTGCCGCTTTCCACAGGTAATGTAAAGCCGCCTGCATTAGGATATCTTAGAAATGTTCTCTCGTGAGACAGTCTGTATGTTATTTTTTATTCATGTGTGCGTACCTTGGGAAGAACAATTTGCAACGGGGCCTGGATGGCCGTTAATGGTGTGAGCATCCGAGACATTTGGTGCTAAACCAGAACTCATGGCTTGATTGATCACTGATTCAGTATCTGATTTCCACCATTCAGCTGCAATGTGCATATTGTTTAATTAAATTATATAAAATCAAACATTCACCTGCAATTATGTTGTTATTAGAAGAAGAAAAAAAACAGAGAGATTAAGTCTCACCTAATATGACATTTACTTCCTTGTGGGGTGCTGGGAATGGATAAGGCACACCACGCTTGGGCAAAATTACAAGGGCACCATGGACTGTGGCCCTCAGCCAGAGAATATGTGCATGCCAAAGAAGTGTGCCTCTTTGCCCTGTGATGGTGAAGTTGTACACATAGCTTTGGCCTGGGGGAATTGGGCACTGTGTGATGTATGCTGGACCATCTGCCCAACCGGTTTGCAGTTGCCGGACACCATGCCTGCCGGTCCAAAATTTAATTTGGTAATTGAGATTATTATTATTATGTACATTGAATTTAATGTGACTTATAGATTGATGATTAGTCATGAAGTGGTATATAATTAAATTGGTTTCTAAATTCTCACCAGTGAACGGAAACATTATACTTGACATGGTTGGTAACTTTGACGAGTACCGTGTCGTCTTCCCTGGCATAGAGGGTTGGCCCCGGGAACCGACCGTTAATGGTTACGATTGGCTTGGTGGAGCATAGTCTGGTAGTATTTTTCAAGACCACCTAAGCACGTCACCAAAAGGGACAAAGGGGCAAAACCAAAGTTAAAAATTACTCTTGTTAGGACTAACTGAGCATGTTAATCAATTATAAAATGCGCATGTTGTAATGTTGTTGTGAGAAATTAGCAATGCAATGTCATTTGGCAGCAAAATGATCGAAGGTGTAACTTTTAGGTTTTGAGGTTGTACCATCCACGTACTTTTCATTTTTAAATTGGATACACCTCCCTGTCAGTTATCTTTTAGTCTAAGAAATCCATGTCTGACTCTGAGATACGATTTAATTATCTACAAGGACCAGTTTTGATCAAATTCAGTATCAGATAAGTTCTTGATTAAGTTGAATCAATTCGATTAATCATCTCTTCCCATGTCTTGGACAGCCATTGTTTTTTGCCAACTTTGAATGTCACAAAGGCCATAACAAAAACTATACACAGCAAGAACAATGTAACAAAAACCAGATAGCAAGAACAATGCAACAAAAAATTATGTACGTAGCAAGAACAATGTGGTTAAAGTACTTACATTAAACTTGTAGTGTCGGATTCTGCTCTCAACCAAACCCGGAAGAAGGCACGCCAGAAAAAGCACGAGAAATCGAACCCACGACTCCATTTATCACTGCTCTCTCTCTCTCTCTCTCTCTCTCTCTCTCTCTCTCTCTGTGTGTTTCTCTCTGCAATAGTAACACTACTGAAAGATCTCTCTGTTCTTAATTGTTTGTCTTGGTATTGTTGTTGTTGTTGTTGTTCATGGTCATGACTGGCCAGCGTAAACTTATAAAGGGTGACGAGAGGCATTGCTGCCATGTCGTTTTTCCTTGGTAGGTGGACGATGGAACTCTTTAAAAACAAGATTTCTTAAGCTAACCGAGGTTCTTCCCTGTGTTATCTTACATGTCACATAAAGTTTTTCAATTGACCACGCCAGCTGATATTTCTTGGCAATTTCTGGAAAATGCGGATTATAATAATAAGCTCATTAAATGACATTTGATCTCATAATTAACCTTTTTGTTTATGGAGTTTGTTTGTTTGAGACAAGTTAATTATGCCCCCCTGACTTAGTGTATAATTAATAGGATGTTTATCTACTGACTACAGTGGCTTTTGGGTCAACCCAGCAGCTGGTAGGCCATGACCTACTTATATTAATATTATTTAGATTTGTTTCAGTTCATTCTAGTCATAATTTCAACAACATATGGAAGCAAAGTGGTTCATGTCAAAAATTTTATAAGTTTGATGACATATTCATATATGAAGCTAGCTAGAATATTTTATTACCAGAATTGGTTTTTCATACTCTCTAAGTTCAAAATCTGCAGTGCTTCTAGAAGTGCCAATTGAGTATACGTATTTCATCTTACTTACATCCAAAGTTTTACTTATTTTTAACACAATATATATTAAATGTGTACGTAATTTCGTATATGATGAAGTAGCGGAAAGCCAAAATACATGCACTGTGTGGTTGGTTGAGAAATACGTATAGAGGGAAGTGTAAATACATACATACTGTCTACGTGGGATGCTTAGACTACAAACAAATTAGTTAATGGTTGAGAAATGGCTTTCAGGTCATATATCAGCTGGAAGCACCAACAGCATGGAAATCATGGTTTGTTTGAAAGCCAAGACTAATTAAGTAAACAAACGGTGGGTAAACTCAGTGTGTCTTCATCAACTTCTCTCTTCTTTGTTTGTTTCTTCATCAACGTCCTCTTCTTCTTCTTCTTCTTCTTTCTTTTCTCCAACTTTAACACCACACTCTCCCAGTATATATACACTTTGAGTACATTATTATGCGTATATGACAAATTAAAAGTAGGTGTGTGGTTATGATGGTCAATTTGGTAGGAAGTTAAGTCTTCATCATGATTAGGCACTTCTACTTGATGCAATAGTATTGATACGTATTGTATACGATTAAAATCCATGAACTTGAATAGATCAAATTGTCATAGGCCCTAAAATCATCAAAGAAACGACCGAAAAGGTCAAAGTACGTAGAAATCGACTACAAACTGCCCTAAATTAACGAGAAAAACGTTTTTCATTGACATAAAAAAAGACAGAGGAAAACGTAGTTAGTCTTCATTGTTTGAAGTTATCAGTGTCTTCTAGATACGATGGTTGAATTTTTTTCACTTTCATGAGCCCAATAACAAGAAGCTAAAAATAAAAAGGTGCCAACTTTTTTGCTTGGTAATGAGTGCTATACGAGTGATTATTAATTGTTGAGTAACATTAATTTAATCACCGCCATTAAGTAATAGGTAGTATGAATTGATATCTAATCTCATAATTAAGTACGGGACATCTAGATCAAGTAAGGACGACAATGAATGCATCTTTCATTGAAAACACGACTTCATCTGAATATGTTGAAGCAAAATTTTCATAGTTGGAAACTTCTGAGGTCAGGAAGCTGTAATGTTGGGCCAGAAAGCGTAGGCAAATCTTTTAACCAAAGACGGCCCAACCAAATGCTAACTCACTAACATCAAGATCAAGATTCAGTCAAGGTCATCACGAACATATTGGGTTGGGCCTTTTGCATTTAAGTTAATCAATCGGCCCTGGATGTAATCCCATCCATGCCCTAAACAAGTTTTAGGGATGTAATCCCATACACACAATTATATACAACTGGTGAGTGTTTGTATCTCACGTCACATTATTAGTAGTCGAGGTAGCTCTGAGATTTTAGGGGCCCTGTGCACAACAGAAACAATACAACTAAAAAACCCACATATATTGATAGTAAATTTAGAACTAAAAACTCATCGCCATATGATTTTTCACTATTATAAAGAATTATCAAACCAATAATTCAATGGGAACATAAAACCAAAATCCCATGATTCATTAAATTACTAATTATCATCAATTATGATTGAGATAGAGGGAGCAAAAAGGTTGAAGAGATTTAGAGAGTAGGACTACAAGAAATGATTTGGATTGGAAGAGGGAGGGAGAGAGAGAGAGAGAGAGAGAGAGGGAGAGAGAGAGAGATAATTGAAATTCCAGTAAAATTCAATGGTTAACCTTTAAGTTAAAACAAGTATATAATTATATAATAAAATAATATTAGGGGCCCTATGCAATCGTTCATGTTGCACATGCCAAATGCTACATCTGTTATTAATTACATGATGAGAGAGACATACACATAATTATATACACTATGTGGTAATTCTGTCAAGTTGTATGTCTTAGAAAGTGTGCCAGGAAAACTGAACTTGAATGTGCCTACCATTTTATGAAACGCTGCTGCTGCAGATAGGGTCATCTGATCATACCTAAATGTCACCTCCACAGCTGAAAACGACACAAGTGCACTACATTTATAGGTTACATTGAATCAAGAAAGCTTTTCAAGGGTCCGTTTGAATTGCGTGCCATATGTCGTCAATATGCAGTGCACCATGAATTCATATAAAACTGCTTGCTGTAGAGCATATAGAAGAACTCCTTGAGCTCGAGCTTTCTCTCACTAAAATAAAAGTGAGGCACACGAGAGAGAAAAACTTCATATGAGTGAGAGACAGATTATTAATGGAAGAAGAAGATATTCATACCAAGGATGGAACAACAGATTACCAAAACAGGCCTGCAATCAAGAAGAACACAGGAACATGGAAAGCTTGCCCTTATATTCTAGGTAATTAAAATCCCTTAATTAATATTTTTGTTTGAATTATGATGAATAACAAATGCTTAATTACAAACTTTGGCTTTTGATGAACAGGAAATGAATGCTGTGAAAGATTGGCTTACTATGGGATCAACACAAATCTTGTTAATTACCTCAAGTTTCAACTGAACCAGAGGAATGTGGTTGCTGTCAATAATGTCACAAATTGGTCAGGCACTTGCTATGTGACCCCATTGCTTGGAGCATTTCTAGCTGATGCATACTTAGGAAGATACTGGGCAATTGCTGCCTTCTCCATCATCTATGTTTTTGTAAGTCAATTTCTGTAAAAACTATACACTAAAATTCTTGTTGGTCCATAAATCAAAAACCCATTGTCCATATGAAATGAAAAATCCATAATTTGTTTCAGGGAATGACATTGTTGACCTTATCTGCATCAGTCCAAGGACTAAAACCTCCCTGTGACACAAACAATGTGTGTCATCCAACAGGGTTACAAGCAGGGGTGTTTTTTATGGGGCTTTACCTCATAGCACTTGGAACTGGAGGCATAAAGCCTTGTGTCTCATCATTTGGGGCAGACCAATTTGATGACTCGGATGAGGCTGAGAAAAAGAACAAGGGATCCTTCTTCAACTGGTTCTATTTCTCAATCAACATTGGTGCCCTTGTGGCTTCCTCTGTGCTTGTGTGGATACAAACAAACGTTGGATGGAGTTGGGGCTTTGGCATCCCAGCTGTGGCCATGGCACTTGCTGTTGTGAGCTTCTTTTCGGGTACCCGGTTGTATCGAAACCAGAGGCCTGGTGGGAGTCCCCTGACTCGCATTTGTCAAGTGCTTGTTGCATCCTTCAGGAAATTCAGGGTAAAAGTTCCCGGTAACAAGTCTCTGTTGTATGAAACTGCTGATGAGGATTCTGTCGTCAAAGGAAGCCGAAAGCTTGATCATACAGAAGAGTTAAGGTAAATTGTAAGTTTGTAACAAAGAATCATGACTTTGTTACTTTTGAAAGCTAACTTTCCAAGTAATAAAACAAGAGTGGTGATTTCCCCACTCCAATTTTTTCCACTTACACTCCATTTTATAACTAAAAAAGGAGTGTAAGTGGATAAAAATGGAGTGGTATAGAAAAAAATGTTCTCTTGTCAAACTTATGTTGCTAATAACTTTTGTAGTTTCTTGGATAAGGCGGCGGTCGAGACTCCATCAGATAAAATCAAAGGCTCAGTGATGGCATGGAGACTCTGCACTGTGACCCAAGTTGAGGAGCTCAAGTCCCTTGTAAGGTTGCTTCCCATATGGGCAACTGGCATAATCTTCTCAGCAGTCTACAGTCAAATGGGGACATTGTTTGTGCTCCAAGGCAACACAATGGACCTCCATGTCAACAAATCCTTTGAAATCCCATCTGCCTCACTCTCCCTCTTTGATACAATCAGTGTCATCTTCTGGGTTCCTGTTTATGACCGTTTGATAGTCCCATTTGTGAGAAGATTCACAAAAAGAAACAATGGCTTCACCCAACTCCAGAGAATAGCAATTGGGCTTGTGATCTCCATTTTTGCCATGTTGGCTGCAGGAACTTTGGAGCTTGTGAGACTAAATGTAGTGAGAAAGCACAATTATTATGACCTCAAGCACATGCCCATGTCCATTTTTTGGCAGGTTCCACAGTATTTTATCATTGGGTGTGCTGAAGTTTTCACCTTCATTGGGCAATTGGAGTTTTTTTATGAGCAGGCTCCTGATGCCATGAGGAGCTTGTGCTCTGCTCTTTCTCTCACAACTGCTGCTTTGGGCAGCTATTTGAGCACCATGCTTGTCAATATTGTGACTGATGTGAGCACCAGAGATGGCAAGGCTGGCTGGATACCAGATAACTTGAATTATGGTCACCTTCACTACTTTTTCTGGCTTTTGGCTTGCTTGAGTGTGATGAATATAGGGTTCTATCTTTTGGTTGCTAGATGGTACACTTACAAGAGGGCAGTGGTGCCCAATCATTGAGCAGTTTATCTAACAAGGATCCATTTTGATAGCGATCTTCCATTTTTCTTATAAAGTACCATTGAGTTTTTCTAATTATTTCATTTTTCTTATGGTACCACTATCATTATGCTACGTGATGTTACCGTCAAATATTGCGTTGCACGTCTTCAATTTAAGAAAATTTGTGAACAAAGGAAAGCTGTAGAGGGCATGTACGTCTTTCACCAGTTGCTTTCACATGACTAGAAAATCTTTACCGTTCGATTTCAATTAGAGTAGGATTGTGCTGTCAAGTGGATTTCTTTGTTTCCACTTTAGCTAAGAAAATGAGACTTTCAATATATAATAGTTCCAGTAAAGAGTCCAGGTACGAAGTTAACCTAAAATGTCAATAATTTTAAGATTTATTTCTGCTAAACTTCTGGGATTACAAATTAAATTCAGGTATTTTTTATGTTAGGCCCATTAAATTCTCTCATTATTTTTTAGAAATTAACTTTTTAAAATTAAGATGTATCACCTATGTTCTTATATTTAATGGTTTAGAAATATCAAAATCCCACATAAGGTGCAATAAATAAAGATTGCCTTTGCAAGATGAGACTTGCACGAATCTGTAGAAAAGTTGTGACGTAGGTATTACCACAAAGCATGAAATAATTACACAATGTCATTATAAAATTTTCTCAGACTAGAAAAAAATTTCCCAATGAAATCATATCAATCTATTTCCGTACCACCACAAAGACTCATAATCACATATGGAAAGTTAGCCGTTCACAACCACAACCGCACTTTGAGTCTTGCAAGGAAAATTATCGAAGCATCTTTACCTACCAAGTTCCAGCCTCATTCATAAGATTTTGCTTCTTGACAGTTGTGGGCAGCCAAAAATTTTCCTTCTCTGCCAAATGTTCCAAAGGCAGCATGGTGATTTAATTGCCATCCCTTGCTGATCATTTGACTTTTTTTTTCTCCCATCAATAAGCAGTTTAAGGGGTCTCAATGCTAATCACAGTTGTCCGCACGTGAGTCATTGACTGGTGTGGTTTTATATAGATCAACGGCTACCATTCATCCACGTGAGCACATCGATGTTAGCATACCGGCATACCCTATTTCCAAAAGGAAAACAAACAAACAAATAAAATCCTTGTCACATAAATACTGCGTAAACAGGTAGTACTAAAAATCATATTCATATATGACTATTATTCTATAAAATTTCGTGGCTCTTGAACTGCTGTGTAGGAGCAGGAACCGGACTTATTTTCCTTGTTTCGCTCGCCTTGTAATCCCCCATATAAAACTCATTAGCCCTAATCACCCTTAACGCCCATAAAAATCTACTCCCTTATTTTTTTCTCTCTCTCTCTTTCTCTTGATTTTCACACCTCTCTCTCCTTCTCTGTTACATCACCCAGCCATTCCTGTCAAAGATTCATATTACTTAGAAAGTCTCTTGTCGGTTCAAATTCTGATGTCCCAACTTGCTTGTTTTGATCTACAATAAGTATGAAGGTTGAAATTGAGTGGTTTGCTTTTGCTGCTGTTGTTCATGAAATGTTTTAGAATGGAAGTTTGAGGCTTGACTTAATTAACAGTGTAGAAAAGAAATCCTCTGTGTGTGCCCATTGTCCTTCTTGGCTTTCTTTATTATTTTTTGGGTTGTGGAGTTTGTCCTTTTATTGAACAAACTGATTTTGACTTTCTTTTTTTTGGTAAATACCACGAGGTCTCCCCACACTCGAAAAGTGAGAATTCGGCTTGTCTCTGGCCACAAAGTGCTTCCAACGGGTTTCAAACCCCTGCCATTGAGGCACCAGGTAGCTCGCTAACTGGAGGTGGCAGTTTGCCAACCGCACCACACCTTGTGGTTAACTGATTTTGACTTTCATGATGGTGATGATGACACATTGCTTAGGCTTTACTTAACTTTTGCTTATTTGTGTTCATGGGATTTTGATTGTTTTTTTTTTTTTTTTTTTTTTGGTGTTGAGAGAATGGGATTTTGATTGATAAAATAGGGTTTGTGGATTCTTTGATGATGGGAGGCTCTAGTTATTGGAGATAAAGAAAACTAGTTTGCTAAATTGCGCTTAGTATATGTATCTTATGTGTGGTGCTGATTCTGCTCAAGAACACTTTGTTTATACTTGGTGGACCAGTTGTTGTGAGTGTCCCATTATTAGAGTTCATAATTTGTGCCATGTTAGAGTTCATAATCCCTTGTCTTTCAAATTATAAATAATTAGCAATTTAAGCTCTTTTTCGACTCGTAAGCAAAAACTATGCCAGTTTTCATGTGTCATGCTGCTTGAATTATACTTACTATCTAAGTTAGAAAAAATAGATAGATGGCCTGTAAGGTGTGGTTATATATGCCATACATGTGCTCTGTTGTATGTTCAAGTGTTTGGTGAAGTATCTGTGCTCCGAATTACATATTTTGAGAATCTAGATTTGAGTTTGGCCATATAATTCCTAACTAGCTTTTCAGCAACCAACCTAAGCATTATCAAATGAGTGGAATATATCCAAACCAATGCTTTCACTTTCAAAATTCTCATGATTGCTCTTATCTTAGCGTGTCCATGATGATGGTGATTTTGTAGGTGTCTTTGGTTTTAGATACTAAGAAAAACAAGGCCTGGAACTTGGAAGATAGCTAATCTGCAGCACTCTATGGGGGAAGATGATAATTATACGAACGATGGGACTGTGGACATCCATAAAAATCCTGCTAACAAGAAGAAGACTGGAAATTGGAGAGCATGCCGCTTTATTCTTGGTATGGCTTTATTTGTTATTCATTTCTTTTCTGTTTATTATCCCCTTCATGGTACTCTGTAGGGCCTATATTGATCACTACATAATTCTGTTGCAGGAAATGAATGCTGTGAAAGATTGGCATACTATGGAATGAGTACCAATCTAGTGAACTATCTTGGGAAACATCTCAGCATGGGAAATGTCGCCGCATCAACCACTGTTACTAATTGGTCCGGGACGTGCTACGCCACTCCATTGATAGGAGCCTTCCTAGCTGATGCATACTTGGGAAGATATTGGACAATTGCCATCTTTTCAGTTATTTATGCTCTTGTAAGTTTGGTCCAAATAAAAACTCTTCTCCTCTCAGAATATGGGACATGAAAGTTTGAAATGGATATAGTGATAAGTTTATACTTTACTGTCAAGCCTTTTAGTGCACATGTTATCCAATTTGACATAAAAAACCATAACTTTCATCTGTGTTTTGCCAAACCATGCTGATGTTTCATTCTTGGCCATACTCTCTAGCCACAATCAAACTTTTCGCTATGGATTTTTTATTGTTTGCTGTTTTGGCTGCATTTAGACAAATTGATTTTAATATAGATTTTTGTTCTTCTCCAAGAGGCTATTTATTGAAGAATTGTTCTGTTTTTGTAGGGGATGACTTTCTTAACACTCACTGCCTCTATCAAAGGACTAAAACCGCAGTGCGATAAATCTGGTTGCCAGGCTACGTCATCACAAAGAGCAGCCTGCTTTGTAGCACTGTACATGATTGCACTTGGCACTGGTGGAATCAAGCCATGCGTTTCATCCTTCGGTGCAGATCAATTTGATGAAACTGACGAGACTGAGAGGAAGAAGAAGAGCTCATTCTTCAATTGGTTTTACTTGTCAATCAATATTGGTGCACTTATTGCTTCCACAGTTTTGGTCTGGATACAAATGACTGTGGGATGGAACTGGGGGTTCGGAATCCCAGCAGTTGCAATGGCCATTGCTGTTGTGTTCTTTTTCTTGGGCAGCAAGTTATACCGTCTTCAAAAACCAGGAGGGAGTCCCCTCACAAGGATTATTCAGGTCATTGTTGCATCCATCAGGAAATACAATGTAAAAGTTCCAGCTGACAAGTCTCTTCTCTATGAGACTCCAGATGAGGAGTGTAATATCCAAGGAAGCCGCAAGCTTGAGCACACAGACAAGCTAAGGTAAGCTCACACAGCTAGAATTTCAGTAAGCTACAGATAAGTTTTCATTTAAAAACCATATTCAATCTTTAAGTTCGTTTGATTATGCCTCGACATAATATTCGTCGAATTTCAGGTTCTTCGACAAGGCTGCTGTGGAATCAGAAACTGACCATGACAAGGACTTGCCAAATCCATGGAGGCTCTGCACAGTGACTCAAGTAGAGGAGCTAAAGTCCATTATCAGATTGCTTCCAATATGGGCATCTGGGATAGTCTTTGCTGCAGTATACAGTCAAATGAGCACAATGTTTGTGCTGCAAGGCAACACAATGGACCAACACATGGGCCCAAACTTCAAGATCCCATCAGCTTCCCTCTCCCTCTTTGACACAGTCAGTGTCATTTTCTGGGCTCCTATATATGACCAAGTCATTGTCAAATTGGCAAGGCGGTTCACTGGCCAGGAAAGAGGCTTCACCCATCTGCAAAGGATGGGCATTGGCCTTGGCTTGTCCATATTTTCCATGGTCGTTGCTGGGATTTTGGAAGTTGCTAGGCTTGGCATTGTGAGGAAGAACAATTATTATGACCTTGAGTACATACCCATGTCAATTTTCTGGCAAGTTCCTCAATATTTCATCATTGGGTGTGCAGAAGTTTTCACTTTCATTGGACAGTTGGAGTTTTTCTATGACCAGGCACCTGATGCCATGAGAAGCTTGTGCTCTGCTCTCTCACTTACCACAGTTGCTTTGGGTAATTACCTCAGCACTCTGCTTGTTACTGTGGTAACTAAAGTTACCACAAGAAATGGGCACCCGGGTTGGATCCCAAATAACTTGAACAGAGGCCATCTTGACTATTTTTACTGGCTCTTGGCTGCCCTCAGCATCATCAACTTCTTTGTGTATCTGTGGATTGCTAAGTGGTATACTTACAAGAAGGTGACAGGGCGGGCGAACTGATAGAGGTTACAGCAGAAAGGCACTAGGAGGAGACTGGCGCTTGTGAATCTTCTTGCTGGTCTGCCATTGTAGTTTCTTTCTTCTTCTTCTTCTTTTTTTTTTTTTTTCTGTCATTGCTAGTTGAAAATATTGTCTGGGAATTTGTGTGTTAATTTCAAAATAGAATACTGGTGTTTTTGAATTTTTCTTAATTTCTCGACTTTAGGGCAATTAATCCACCATGTTTTGTGTCAATTATTTCTTTGTAAGCAGATTTCGCTTTTGTTTTCAATTTACAAGCAGAGTCTGTTCAAATTAGTAAAAGAAACAAATCTACTTCTGGAGGTGTATTAGTTTGATTATGAATACAATTTTCACCTTGCAATTAGGTCAGTTGTTTTGGGCAGTGTGTCCACCCCCTTGCATCCAAGTTGTTTTGGGCAGTGTGTCCACCCCTTGCATCCAAGCTCGAGTCCCCATCTTCATAAATTGATTAATTTAGAATAATTTAGACTATTGCTTGCATTTATTTTTAAAAATAAAAAAAAGAATAGAACTTTCACCTCATGCACAGGGACCGCTGTTCCAGGCCATCAGGACATTCTTTTGGGTTTACAATCTATTCTTTTTCTTTACACAATTTGGTGATAAAAATCCACCTTTTTAGAAACATTCATGTGTAAGAAACAACTATTTATACTAATGGATAATGTAACACCACATGAGAGGCTCAGAAGGACCTAAAAACTGTTACATATAAAATATCTACCCTTCTCTCTCTTTCTATTTCTCCCTCTCCTTTATCCAAACTCAAAGCCAACACTGAAGGCAGAGAAGATGATTGGCCTCAAGCTCATTCAAACCTCTTTGACCACCACCAAGCATAACATTTTACACACAGGAAGACTGTCCAACGCTAAGAATTCCATCTTGCGCTTCAGCAAGTCCAGTGATTCTGATTCTGAGTCAGAAGCTTCCCCACCGCAAGGAGATACTCGCAAGCAGGACCTGCTGGTGAGGATAGCAATGCTTCAAGCTCAGAAAGTCCGTCTCACCGATTACTTAGACGAAAGATCCGAATATCTTACCAAATTTGGAGAAGAGGCCACCGCTGAGTTTGACAAGATTGGAGAAGACGCCCTCAAAGACCTGGATGAAGCCAGTACCAGGGTCTGTTTACGTTCCTAGTCCATGCAATAGCATTGAAAGATTTTTTTAAAAAAGGGCTTGCTATGCAATTCTGTTGATAATCCAATTCTTATTCATTTGTGATTAGCAGATTATGGAGAATATAAACAGCCGCATGCAGGCCTTCGAGGAATCTGCAGGAATTAACATTGAGCAGATGGAGAAAAATGAGAACGAGTTAGCAGCATTCGAAGGTGAGATTGACAAAGAACGCAATGAAGGGTTATTTTTTAAGAATCTGACACAGGGGAAACCGAAGGAAAAAGTGGATGCTACGGAGGAAATAAAGAAGATCAAGAAGCTTACCAAAAAAAGTGCAGGATCAGAAACCAGGAGGAACATTTACGTTGCACTGATTGGCCTGCTACTCATACAAATCGTTGACTCCTTCATCACTTCAACGCCTGATTGGAGAAAAGTTGCAGTTCTCGGGGCAATTTTTGTGGGTTTGGTTGCTCAGGTCATCTATGAGCAGAAAATGTTATCAGAAACAGAAATAACAGAAGAGGGGAAAACAGAGGAAGAAAGAAGGTGATGCTTGCCCTACTCATGAAGCAAAAACATTATGCTGTGAAATGTTCCGCCTTAACTATTTTATATAAACATAGCTTGGGTCTACACAAATATACCATGCTTTTCCTGATCAACTCAATTGTATTACAAAGTCAAAGGAGAAAGCACTACTTCCCAGCTACACAAATATAGCATGATTAATAAACCCAAGTAAACCTTACAACTTGGGTTTGATACATCAAGCCTTGCTTTTGCATCATCAAAAGGTGATCTTGGTGATATACTGCAATCACCAAAAACTATGTAACTGAGTTACATATATGATGCTTATGAACTTTTAATTACAATGGATCATGCCAAGCATGCCTTCAGATTTTTTAATTAATATGGGTTTCTATATGACCTTCTAAATGTTCTTAAATTAAACCCAGTAGTGTACAACTAAATGCATGTTAACCCATAATTGAGAACTGATTGGCTACAGACATTAAAGTCTGGTGAGGAAGGTTGTTGATACAGATTGTGTGAAAGTCACACTTGTACCAAATGCTGACTTGAAGTCTCATCCAGCATGCATAAAAGAACTTGGCATCCAACCTGCATCAGGAGCTGCGCTACTGTCATCTGCACACATATAGCATGATAAATAACCCCAAGTAAATCTCACAGCTTGGGTTTGATACATCAAGCCACTTTGCTTTTGCATCATCAAAAGGTGATCTTGGTGATATTACTGCAATCACCAAAAACTATGGCACTGAGTTACCATATATGATGCTTCATGAACTTCTAATTATTATAATTCATGCCAGACATGCTTCACGATTTTTTAATTAATAATTTTTTAGACATGAGCTTCTATATGTTCTTAAACCCACTACTCTGCAATAAAATGCATATAGACCCAGATTTGAGAACTGATTGGCTATAAAAAATAAAATCTGGTGAGCAAGATTGGCGATCCAAATTCTGGAAAACTCACACTTCTGCCAAATAGTGACCTGATCAATAAAAGAACTCGGCATCCAACCTGCACCAGGGAACAGCTATTAATGAGTATGCAACACACCCAAGAAACAAATATAGACAGTGTACAATTCATTCATACCTTATGTCACTTTCAAAAGAAAAGCATGTTCAGCGTGAAGAATATTTTGTTGTGCATTTTCATTATCAATAGATATCCCAGCATCTACCGACTAGCAAAGCAACATAGTTCCACAGGTGGCTTTTGTCACCACATGGAATCTTAAAGTCTCCCAATGCCAAACAAAATCTGAAAAGAGACTCCTCGTACAATACCAGATGAAGCAATGCATGGGATGAATTATTTCCATGCTACTTTATACCCAAGAAGAGTACTAAGTGGCCCCATTGTTGAGCACTGCCCTAACAAGTATGTACCACGTTATGGAAGTTGGAAGAATTCCAAGATGCAAAGCCTTTTCTAAAAACCTAATGGCATCTGATATTCTGCTGCATGAAC
Organism: Prunus avium; assembly: GCF_965620075.1. NCBI lineage: Eukaryota > Viridiplantae > Streptophyta > Magnoliopsida > Rosales > Rosaceae > Prunus > Prunus avium. The sequence continues at coordinate 6,069,220 of NC_142289.1, forward strand.
AAAACCCTTTGAGTGTAACATTATAGGAGATGATATCTGGTTGTAGCCCGTCTTTAAAAATGCGGGCCCAAATTTCTGATGCCTTTTCACAGTCTCTAATTTTGTAAAACCCCTCCATCAAGGTGTTGTAGGTCACAAGATTTGGAACACAGTTCCAACTCCCCATCTGAAAATAAAGCTGCAAAGCATCTTCAGCTTTGCCCGCAGAGCAAAGCCCATGAATTATAATGTTATGCATAGTTACATCAGGCTCAGATCCCTTGACAAGAGCTTGATGCCACAAGTTGAGGGCCATGTCAATCTTCCTGTCTTGACAAAGGCCATCCATTAACAAGCTATATGTGATCACATCCGGTTTCCATCCTTCTTCCAGCATTTCTCTCACAAACACATATGCGTCACTAAATCTTTTTGCTTTGCATAATCCATTTATGAGAGTATTGTAGGAGATAACATTTGGAGAGCAAAATTTTGTACGCATTCCCCTAAAAAAGAAAATGGCATCTTCAAGTTTGGAGGCTCGGATAAACCCATATATCAATGCATTGCAAACATGAGAATTCGGTTCATAGCCACACTTATCCATCTGACCAACTAGCCTGGCTGCTTCATCTAGTTTCCCTTCCTTGCATAACCAATTAATCATTGAGGAATAAGCAAAGGCATCCAGGTCAGCTCTTGTATTTTCTGCCTCTTTTAAAATCCATAAAGCTTTGTGCAAGTACCCATTCTTACACAGTCCGTGGATTAATACTCCATAGGTTGTGGAATCTGCAACACAACCCTTCTCATGCATTAGTTCCCAGACAGAAATTGCTTCTTCGACCTTCCTGTTTTCAAACAACCCTCTAATGAATATGTTATAACTCACAACATTATGACAACCGCACTTCTCCATCACCTCCCACAACTCAAAGCACTCTTTGACCTTCCCAGCTCGACAGAACCCATTGAGCATTGCATTATAGACAACCACATCCGGTGATACCCCTTTCCCAACCATCTCTTTATAAACTCTCTCAGCTCGATCTACATTCCCTGCTTCACATAAACCTTGAATCAAAGAACTACAAGTAAACAAATCAGGCCCTCTTTCATTTTTCTTCATCCTATTCCATATCTCCAAACTCTCATCGAACTTCCCACATTTGCATAAACCATTGATCATAACATTATAAGTAACAACATTAGGATAAACCTCTGAGTCCTTTACCAGCCTATCCCAAATCTCATTAGCATTCACACTATCGCCTTTCCTGAAAAACCCATCAATCAAAATATTATAGCACATCACATCAGGACTAACCCCTCTGTCAACCATTTCATCAAACACCTCCAAAGCATCACACAAGTTCCCACTTTTCGCAAGCCCGTTGATCAAAGTCCCATAACTAAACACATCAGGCTTCAAACCCTTTTCCCACATCCAACTTAGCAACGCTTTGGCCTTCTCAAACTGCTTCTTCTTACACGAAATCTTGATCAAAATATTATAAGTCTGCAAATTCGGCGACAAACCCACCGTTTCAAAATAAGCGAAAAACTTCTCAGCTCGTTCCCACTGGTTGGACTCAATGAAAGCATTCAGCAGCGAATTGTACGACCTTATACCAGGCGCGCACCCAAAAATCTCTTCCATTTGTTGAAACACAGCCAAAGCTTTATCGGGCATTGAGTTTTTCGCATAGGCTTTGATCACAGTCAATACCACGTCCTCGGGGCACTTGCATTTCTGGGTTCGAATCAGCTCGACGACCCGGTCGACGTGGGCCACAAGTTTCGGGTCGAGAAGGCGGCGGAGGATGTGGTGGAAGACGTCGGGCGAATGGTTGTAGTTCGGGTGGCGACTCGCTGAGTCGAGCAGAGCAAGGGCGGAGTGCGGGTTCTTTTCGGCTTGGAGGAGCTTCAGAACTCGCTTCGGAGATAGAGATTTGGGGAAGTCGACCATGGCAATGGCAAAGACGCAAATTTGTGTGGTTTCTATGTCTCATTGTTACGGCATGTTATAGGGAGCTTTGATCGGACTAAAATTTTCGGCGGCTTGAAAGTCTGAAAATGGGCGAGAAGCGGGAGACAAACAAAACTATAGAGTGACGGATTTTTATGGGTCGGGTCATGGGTCGGGGTTCTAAACTGGGTGGAAACTCAAATGCTGGGGCAGACAGGCCCAACTTGGTGGATCTACTACTTTTCTGGATTCATTGATATTTGGTCAAACCATCTAACATTAAAGCCCATATGCATACATTGATAAAGGGTTTGTTTTCATTTATCTTTGAAGAGAAGAAAGGTCTCTTAAAGCCTTCTCCAACCCATTTAGTCCTAAACCCAAATCTCCCTCTTCTAAAATATAACTATTTGGGTTTTGCCCTAACTCAAACTGTTTTAGACTCAAATTTTAAATCTGAAATTTTATTAAATTGTTTAAGAATAGTTTAAGTTTTTTTTCTTTTCATGGATAATTTTTCTTTATTTAATCTTTTAAAATAACTTTATAATTTAATTTTTTTTTGAATAATTTGATATAAAAAAATTGAAATTCCATAAATATAATTTTATTTGAGAAATAGGTAGGTATTTATAGAGTTTGGAGTGAGTTTTGGGATTGGATATAATTTAGATTAATTTTAAAAATTATTTTAACCTTTGGATTTAAATTTCAACCATTGGCTCTTTTTTTCACCGTTAAAATAGCTTGGATTTAATATGGATCGTTGATTTGGGTTATTGTTGGAATTTTAAAAAAAGTATTGCGACACATGGTGCCCCATTGATTCCTCCTTGCACATGGGCTGTGTTAGCCTTAAGTGGGCTCCACCAAAAAGTTTTCCAATCCATGCAATAGCTGGACTGGTATTTACCCCAAGTTTGAGTTTTCTCAAATTTTAGCCCCTTACTTTTCAATGTTTGGTGAGAAATTGGGCTAAAATTTGGGATATTTTGAATTTGGCCTCATGGATTGGAGATGGCCAAACAATGAAAGCCCAGCCTACAAATTCAAGTAGCCTTTACAGCCCAAAACAACAAATTGACTTGAAGTCTTGAAGAAGTGTGTAGTGTAAGATAAAAACTTCTCTACCCCGTTGCATTGTCCCATTCTTTTTATCTCTCTCCTCAATAAAGGGGGCAATGCAACGGGGCTAAGAAGAGATAGGAATAAGGGGACAATGCAATGAGAGTAGGGAAGGTTTTCTCGTAATGTGGCCATGATGAGGAGAGAGAGATAGGAAGAAAGGGACAATGCAACAGGTGTAAGAAGAGATAGAAAGAATGAGACAATGCAACGAGAGTAGGAAGTTTTTTTTTGTAGTGTAGACATGATCAGGTTCATCCCTATAAAGAAATTTAGAAAAATTGGGATCTTTCTTGTGTGAACTCCTTTTCTTTTAAGCACATCCTTTCCAAGCATACTTGTTCATCCTATCTCTCTCCACTTTATCATTAAAAAAGAGAAAGGGCAAGAAAGCAAAGACTATCTTTTCTTTCTTTCCCCTCTATCCCTTCACCTTTGAAAAGAAAAACATTTCTGCTGATGATTTTCATGCAGTTTTATAGTAAACAATAGGGCAAACCTCCCTTTATTTGTGTGTAAATTTCAAGGCTTTGGCAGCAAAACAGCATAGCTCTATATAAAAAAACACATGTAATAGCATCACACACACCTAAAGATATGTTTGGAATATTTGTAAATCCCTAAGGGGTGTGCCTAGAAATTGGCCTCTTGGTCTGTTGTGTTGTGTGCTTCTTTCTTTCTTTGCCTCTGTCTTGCTTTAGTAACATGCCAAACTCTACATTCTTTCTTGGGATTCCTTCACTCTACTTATATAATCATATACTTCTTTTTTGGGAGGCTCTATGATAGGATCAATTGCAATTGCAAATTGCTACCATCAAGGCCTACCTCACCTCATCTCTCTACCCTAATCTAATTGTCTCAAATTAGCCTAATCATGACCATTTTATTCGCTAAGAATGAGCCCTTAGGCTTGGATTAGGGACCATGGAGACATAAACCTGAATTAAAATTAGGAAAATTAAATACCTATTAGAGAAATCCAAAAGAAAATGAAAAAAATAAATAAATAAATAAAGGAGCAAATAGTGGACCGTTCATTCAAGATCTTTCGGTTGAAAAGATGCCATGTGGAGTGATTAGCGGCACAAATGGGGATATTGATCATGCAAATGTTCTGAGAAATATTTATATATTAATATATACTATGTGGAGTCCATGATTATGGATGGAGCAAAATGTGAATGAAGTTTAGGGTAGGAGGCATGTTGGGTCCAAAGATGGAGGCTTTGTTTAAAGTGGATGATGATCATACTATACACATTTTATTTATTTATTTATTATATAATAATTATTATTATTACTATTAAATTGGGGAAAATCAAAAGCCTCTGATTTGTATGTGCAGTGTATGCGTGTGGGGTAAAGGACTCTCAATTAGATTGTCCTTTTGCATTCATTTTCCCTTTGTAATCATGAGCATACTTTTCTCCCTTTTTAATTTTTCCACAATTAAATGTAGCAACGTGTCATCTTCTTTAACTGAGGAATTTTGGACACTCTACTACTATTAATGAGGTGAAATAAAATCAAAATTATGAATATTCTAATGCTTAGAGCAGATGTGCGAGTTCAATCCCCCTTTCTGTAGTTTAGATTAAATTAAAATAGAAATTGAAAAAAAGAATAAAAATTTGTAGACGTATAATAATTTTCAATTTAGTTTAGGATGGTGATAATTTTGTTTCTTATTGTAAAGTAAGAATATTTTGATGTAGGGGTGTATAAAAAGACAGCATAATTGGATGGATATAATGGGTTCCGCGAAATTAGTGGAATCTATGGGTGCGCATGTTTATCTTTGCATTATTCGAGTAGCTAGCAGAGCTGTAATCCGTTTGGAAATTATTAATAATTATGATTCAATGAGAAAGGTGAGCTTTTCTTGGCGATGAGCATGTTTCTTACATTACATGCATGTAACCCTTTCTTATCATTTCACATTTCCCCTCCTCTATGTATACATGAATGATTGAATTCAAGTGTGTGAGATATAACTTAACGGAAGCTTCTCCAATAAAAATTTGTGTTAAGGATTAGTTATGAAATTATAATTTCAATCATCTATATATATATATGTGACTCAATAACTAAGATTAGAAGTTCTCAACCGAATCTTAACATAAAATATGTAGTTTAGACTTTCTATATGTCTCGTGAGAAAAGAAGAAGTGTGTGTGAGTTATATTATTAAGGGGTTCTTAAATTTAGGTCCAAAACGATTAGCTGTCATTGGGTTTAGTCCTCGTGTTTTTGGTTTTAGATGTAAGTCCTTTGACATTTATTACTTTTTTGTTGTGTCGATTTTACCCTTTAAGGTAAATAAGGAAAACAAATTGAAAATCTAAATTTAATGCATTATTTCCTTGAAATTGAATTCCAAATTTTGAATTTTGAAATTTTTTTCCTTGATAATATTCCTAATATATAGATAAAATACAATTTAATCAATAAAAAGTTAAGACTCACATATTATACCAATTGATCAAACAAGCACCCACATTAAATTATGTACATGACATACATGTAAAAAATGTTAATACATACGAGTATATATATGTACCTGTCTTACAGGTAAGTGTTTTTTTCTTGAGTTTTCTTAAGCATTTTTTTCTGGAGGTTCATATTTATATACATATGTACATGTCTTCCATGTAATAGTGTTTTTTTTTTTCCCCAAATAAATTTTGTATGGATTTTCATCTCAGTTGAGTTTAAGGATCCATACCAAGATCTTATATGAGTTCAATTAGCTGGACTATAGGGTATAACTACCTAGACTAGAGGTAATTTATGGATTTAATTACCTGGACCAGAGGTAATTTATGGGTTTAATTACCTGCATATTGCATACGAGGTGTATGCATAGGTACCTTACCTATTGTTAAGGTATGAAGTTTTTATGAACTCTTATTACAAATTTTGATGTCGGTATACCTTGGGAAAATTTCAGAATTCAATAAATAGATTTACAATTAAATTCAAATCAAATATGATAATTAATATCCTACAAATCAATAACTTACCAGTTTTAGGAATTCATAATTTACCTTATTTATGTTTTAGGTGCATAACTGGAACAAAAAATAAAAAATAAAAAAAAGTAAATATCAATAAATTGAAATAGGCATGTAATCTTATGTGGCACAAAAGTCAAAGGACTTGGATCAACAACAATTTCTGAATGGATTGCACCCAAAATCTCTCCTCATAATTGGACTTATGCCAAATTTTCTATATTATTAAAACATAACGTAACCCTTGACTAAGGATTTACACAAAATAAACTTGTAAGATATATATTAACCGTATTATTATCTGCTGAATAGTGAGAGATTAACGAAAACCGCTATTATGAAGTGGACCTAGTACAAGGCCGGCCGACCTTGATCCGGTACAATAGGGTGCCAATGCTTAGAGCCTCTAGATTTAGTTTGATATATATATATATATATATATATATATATTTTTAATGTCAAAAATGAAGTTTTTTTTTTTTTTTTTGGGGTAAAAAATGAAGTTAGGAATGATGATAGAGGGACAGAGACTTTTCATTCCTAGTTAATTGGATATAGGAATAATAATTTATGACATCATATAAGGAGATGCATTATTTCCCTCTTATTTCGTTTATAATAATAAATGGTATACATATTGTCGGTATGTGTATAGAATTCAGTCTACAGAATTTCTCCAAAAAAATAAAAATAAAAATCAGGCTGCAGATGTTTTGATATAGAAAATGACAAATTATACAGAAAGGAAGGGAAGGAAAGCTCAACCTCACTGCATAAAGCATCGGCCTTCGGGGGGACAAAACTATTTCTCTGACTATATAGAATCTTCAGTTCTTCACAAAACAACAGAGAAACAAACTAAATAATTTTATTTTGTTGCCTCCTTCAGAATTCAGATCCAAAAGTGTTAACATCATCATCATCATCCATCCTAATCTTTGCTTGCATCCTCCAACAGTTGTAATCAGATCCTTTGCATGTCAATATTGCAGCAGAGAAAATTATAATACAATTTAATAAACTACTGCAACTGCATGCTAGTAGGTGTAAATCCGTACAAATGCAAGTTGCAACAATACAATAATTTACTTAGTGCCATGCATTATTAATTTATATTGGAATTGCTAGCCTTGGTAGGATCATATAATCATTTCACGCTAAACAAAAGGGATCGATGGGAAAACTCTGGTCCACAAATAACCAATAAGGTGATATGTTCGAGTGATAGAGAGTATTTACTTTCATGATCATAACGTACGAGAGTCTATAAATTTTCTGTAGACACAGTCTGGGTCTCGATTTTGAAGGAACATTATTTTTTCTTTGGGTAAGTGTATGTTATTCCATGGATATGCTATATTGTGGAGGACAACGCAATTAAGAAGTGGTACATTTCATAGTACTCCAGCCCATAATTGAAGCAACCCAAATAATACCTTAAAATGATTGAGTTGAGAAAGACAGGCTAGCTTATCGTCAAACTAGTCTTATTTATGAACAAATATTTTGTGGGGACTATGGCGGACTGTCACAATTGCGAAACACGAAGCATCAGCAGCAGCAACAAACAAAGAAAACACACAAATATACACATCCCAATCAAAGAAAAAGCCATATTGAAAAAATTTGCCACCATATGCATGTTGCTTAGTGGAAACAAAATTTGGAAATTGGCCAATAAAATCACAGAAACTAGGCAGGGAGAGGGCCCCTGCATGCATGCCCGCAATAAGGGAATTTTTGTCCCAAATTAAATCTATGTTCTTTATCTCTCCCCTCCCCACTATCTATAAGCTAAGACTTATATATATATATATATATATATATATATAACAAGATATCCATCCACTTTGGATATCATATGGGAATTTATCTGAAATCTACACTCCACCAACCAACCAAACAAACAAACAAAACCCTAGAAAGACAAACCCTAGGAAGAGAGAATATTGTCTGTGAGAAAGAGAGAGAGAGAGAGACAAATCCATGAACCCATTTCAGCTGAGCAAATAAATATTTCTTTTTGTTAATTATATAGTTTTTATTTATTTCTGTATACTTACTTTATTATAAAAGGAAAAGGTAAAGGTAGAGAGGACAGGCCAACACTTTACGCCTCATTCCATGCACACAAAAATACTCTCACACTAAAACACCACAGACTACACAAAGTATTTGCTTTGCCCCCTAAATCTGAAAAATCCCCCACCACTGTGGCAAAGACCACCAACCCACAAGGGCCACAGCACCACTACCAAATCAAATCTCTCTGTTTTCTCTGGTTTTTTTTTACTCTCTCTCTAGATCTCTGGTTAACAAAATTTCTTGCAGATATTCATATCCCATGTGAACTGAGTAAGAGTGTGTTTAATGGGACCCCGTGATGTGCAACCGATTGAGAGGTATGTCTGCTCCTGGATGGGCTCTCTATTCAGCCGGCGGGTCATCTCTCGTGACTCAGCGGTGTTGTGGGGTCTCTCAACTCTTTAACTCAAATCATCTTCTTAAGAACTCATACTAATATTTACTTATCAAAAATGGATACCGGAATGATTTCAATTTTTGTTTTTATTTGTATTTACTAACACGTGGTATTGTAATGATTCTAAATTATGACTTCCCCTTACTAACACATAGAATATATAGGTTCAACGTTACAATCCACAATCAAATACCATCTAAATCATGGATAGAATCAATTGTGTAGTTGATATTTCTTAATTTCTCTATCTCGGTTTCCCGTTTCATGGCTCTTATTCTTGATAAGTAAATATGCTAATATAAAAGCATTTTGAAGGGTAGTATTTTACTTTCACCAAAAATGAGTATACTATTTTATTGCTAGACTTAATTAACATCGTGAAATAAATGTTTACACTGACAAATTACGTGTTGAAACAAGAATGAACATCGAACAATGCTTGGATTAGACGTTTAATCACACGTACGCTCATGTAGATAAGATAGCTTAACGTTTTACAAAGTACAAATTAAAATAAGTCACGAGATAAATTTGAAATGATATCAGTTTGTGTAAAACCTTTTTTTTTTTTTCCCCTTCATTCCCTTTTTTCACAAGCATGTATGATCGCATCAATCAACAATCAACCTTCATTTCGGGTCATTTCTTTTTTCTTTTCCAAGCCCCACTATAAACCACAGCTGAGTACACTCTATTCACCCAATAGAACATGGCCATACAGTACTGTATGTTGGATCAATGGGGTTCTGTAAAGCAGCTCATGTGAGCTTTAGAGGAAGGGCAAGTAAATAAATTTCAGTTTTCATGATAAGTTTTATTTATATAAATATTTTCACAGTTTGTACGGGTGGTTTTTGACAAACTTTGTCTTGGTGCAAAACAAATTAGGTGACCAAAGTGTTCGTGCATTTGCCTAAAAGAATATATATTATAAAAAGATTTTGGAAGTTTTATGATATGTTTGAATCACAGCTAAATTATTGGAAAAAAGCAGGTTGCCCTTTTGGAGAAAATGGAAGGGGGAACCGATGGCTTTCACCATCTTCTCGAGCGATTCCATATTTATGTTTGATGGAGAGTCTCAGAGAAAGAATCTATGTATGCAGGATGCTGCTGCATGCTGCAGGAGGCAGAGAGGCAGGGCACGCATCAAATGCATCACGCACCACCCTTTTACCATATATAAAGGCAGGCCAAGCTAAAGCCAGCCCTAGCTTAAGTCCCCATTTCCATGACCAAATGGAGAAAGATTTTCTGATTTTGGGTAAAGGTCACACCAACATAACATAGGATGTCATATTCTGATTGCTAGATGGATAAAATGCATATATGCTCTCGTCAATAATGTGGCCAAAAGCTTAGATAGAGCCGGAACGGCCTCGTTTTGGGGAAATACTTCCTTATTTCCATTTTGACATTTTTGTTTTGGTGGAGTCTGAATCTGTCTCTTTGTGTCTATGTGCGAGAGTGTGACAATTGATCTATAGGGTTTTGAAATTTAGTGTTTGGAGAGTGCAAGCCATCATTTTGTTTTTGTTGTTTACAAAATAAATAGATGTAAAGTGGGAAAGCAGAGCAAAGCAAATGCCAAATAGCAAAGCAAATGCATGAGCAGAGAATACGATGGGAGCTATTTGGGAGGGAAAAAAAGAAAGAAAGCCGAAAAACAAAAAGAACACAAAACAGGAAAAAGAAAAAGGAGGAAAAGAAAGAAAGAAAAGAAAGAGAGAAAGAAAGAAGGAAAGAAAGCGAAATGTGAGAAAGAGAGAAACAGCACAGCAACAGCAGCAGCAGCAGCTCCGAAACCCCTCTCTCTCTCTCTCTCTCTCTCTCTCTCTCCCATAGTGATGGCGTGGTTTGCTTTTGCTTTTTCTCTCTCGACAGGAATCTTTGAAAATCCAAAGTACCCTCCCAAATTATAAACAAAAAAAAGCCAAAAAGCTAAGCAATTTGGGCACCTCATCCCCTGCTTTTGCTAATGAAACTCTCTTGCTATGCATGAATCTTGCTAATCCCACTTAATTAGGAAGTGATTTGTGCCAACTTGGGTATTTGCTACGGTATTTAAAGTTAAACAGAGAGAGAGGGTACCTTAATTTTATATTTAGCCATAGAATACTGGATGCACTATTTCTTTTTGGCAGGAGGGTGCCATATTCTACAGTTGTTGTTCCTATTAATTTAGTACCGAGTACCAACTGAGTGAAGAATTTCCAGTTCAACAAACTAGATCTTGCCACCAATGTTTATATCATGAAATAATATTTGATATTAAGGTCTTCTGGTACGAGGAAAGTGAAATTCAGAATCTTGACATGCAACTCTTTTGTCACAAAAATCTTAATTAAATATATTAAAAACCCTTGTAACTTATACTAGATTAATCTAATTTACCAAAATAAAGGAATTCAAACTTGTTATAAGGAGGCGAACTTACAATCTTAATCAACTTGCTTAAATCTCATATGCACAAATAAATGATTTTTTTTTATTTTTAATACAGGCGATAATCTACATTAAGTTAATTTGCAAACATGAGATTTGAACTTAAGTCCAAAGGAGAACCAAAATCACTGTCCTGATCAACTAGTGCCCGTAAATAAATGGTTTTGAAATAATACATTGTGAGCAGAGCGGAGGTTCACAACTTAAAAACATGTAAATCAGAAATAGAAACCGTAGTGTTCCAATGGCATCCAAAACAAGTTAAACATCCCAAACAGAGCCTCTAGAGGGGTCTATTTACTGACCTCGATTAAGGATTCAGTAGGTACCTGTAGGCAGAAAATTGTCTTTTCACCAGCGAGTGCCCCCAGAGAAAAAGAAAAAGAAAAAGAAAATACAGAAATAATAAAGCAAACCCCAAAAAAGAACAAAAAAAAATGAAAAAAGAAAACCCCACAATGGGCAAACAGAAACACAGAGAGAAATAGCAGACGGTGAGTGAGTGAGTGAGTGTGTGTGTGGGGCATATTATCGAACATTTTCAATTCATTTCATTTATTTTCCCCTTTGTGCTTCACAATCTCATCTCTCTTCTCTCTCTTCTCTCTCTCACTGTCCGTTGGGAGCCAAACAGAAACAGTAGCTCTCATAGTCCACACAGTCACTCTTCTTCTTCTTCTTCACTCTCATAACATGAGCAGCAGCAGCAGAGTGGGCAACAACACAGAGCACCACCACCGGTTATGAATCCCAGCGCAGAAGCAGCAGCACCACCGCCACCACTACATCCGCCGCAGCCGCCTCAGCCCAACCGACCCTCCACCTCCTGCGACCGCCACCCAGAAGAGCACTTCACTGGATTCTGCCCCTCATGCCTCTGCGAACGGCTTGCCGTTTTGGACCCTTCTTCCTCTTCCTCTTCCACTTCTCGCAAACCCCCTACTTCTTCCACTGCCGCTGCTGCCCTTAAGGCCATTTTCAAGCCCCCCATTGGCGGTGGTGGGGCCTCCTCCACCAACAAAACCCGACCCACCTCCTTTTTTCCTGAGCTCCGGCGAACCAAATCCTTCTCTGCCTCTAAAAACGAGGGCTTCTCTGGTGTGTTTGAGCCTCAGAGAAAGTCCTGCGACGTTAGGGTTCGGAACACTCTCTGGACACTTTTTCACCAGGACGACGGCCGGAACCCCAACAAGAAGGAACCACAACCACCCACTGAGGTTGAGGTCGAGACCAGGAACTTAGGCGGGTCTTCTTCCAGCTTTCGGGGTCCTGTGTTTGAGTCCAAGGAGGAAGAGGAAGAGGAAGACGACGAAAACCAGAGCAGCGACGACGACGGCGACCGAATTGAAATATCTGAGGAACCCAATGTCGCAAATGTGATTGAAGACAGAGTTCCAGAAATCTTAGAGGAGGAGGAAGAAGAAGAAGAAGAGCAATTTCAACCACCACCGGAACCGGAACTATTTGAAGTAGAAGACTTGAAGCCCATGAAAGACCACATAGATCTCGATTCACAGACCAAGAAGAGGGACCTGAAAGAGATTGCAGGTAGCTTCTGGTCAGCAGCTTCGGTGTTCAGCAAAAAATTGCAGAAATGGAGGCAGAAGCAGAAGCTGAAGAAGCGTCGAAACGGCGGCGGATCGGCTACATTGCCGGTGGAGAAGCCAATCGGGCGACAGTTCAGAGAAACCCAGTCGGAGATCGCCGATTACGGCTTCGGCCGGCGCTCCTGCGACACGGATCCGAGGTTCTCGCTCGATGCGGGTCGGATGTCGTTCGACGACCCGAGATACTCCTTCGAAGAGCCTCGGGCTTCGTGGGACGGGTACCTCATCGGAAGGACATTTCCGAGAATGCCCACGATGGTCTCGGTGGTGGAGGACGCTCCGGTGGTCCAAGTCTCGAGATGCGACGCTCAGATTCCGGTGGAGGAGCCGCCCATGAATTCGATTGAAGAGGAGACGGTTCCGGGCGGGTCAGCCCAAACCCGGGACTACTATTCGGACTCGTCGTCGCGGCGGAGGAAGAGCCTCGACCGGTCCAACTCCATTCGGAAGACTGCGGCGGCCGTGGTGGCGGAGATCGATGAGATGAAGTCGGTTTCGAATGCCAAGGTGTCGCCCACGACCGTTCCTGATAATAGAGATTTGAGGGACTTTTACAACTCGAATTCTCTCCGGGACGACTGCTCGGAGACCTTCGAAATGTCCTCCTTTCGGGGCGGAGATTCGGGGTCGGTGGGTGTCAATGGGGAGAGAAATAAAGGGTGTAAAAAGTCAAGGAGGTGGAGCAAGGCTTGGAATATATGGAGTTTTATACACAGGAGAGGTGGGAACAAAGAGGAGGATGAAGATAGGTATAGTAGTGTTAGATCAAATGGGGTTGAGAGGTCGTTTTCAGAGTCCTGGCCGGAGCTCAGAGGTGGTGAGAGGAACGGGGAAGCAAAGGGTTTCAATCCCAAGATCATGAGGAGCAATAGCAGTGCTAGTTGGAGAAATAGCTCTCATGGGTTTGGTGGAGTTGGTGGATCTTTTGGGAGCATGAGGAAGAACTATAGCAATGGTGCTGCTGTTGCTGCTGCTGCTGCTGCTGCTGCTGTTGAGGCAAATGGGAATGCTGGAAGGAAGAAGAAGGACGATCAGTTCGTGCTGGAAAGAAATCGGAGTGCGAGGTATTCACCGAACCACATTGACAATGGACTGTTGAGGTTTTACTTGACGCCGATGAGGAGCAGCTGGAGAAGTGGAGCTGGGAAAACCAGGTCCAGCCATGCTCATTCCATTGCTAGAAGTGTGCTGCGATTGTATTGAAAAATGAATGAATGAATGAGAGGGTGTTCATAACCATAAGGTGTTTGTTCTTTCGGTTTTAAGTTCATGTTGTTCATTTTGCTGCTACTGCTGCATTTGTTGTGTAAAACCACACATGCCTATGCATTCTTGTTGGTTGGTGGGATTAAAAAAAGAAGAAGAAAGCACTTTGAAATGTTCCTTTAATTTTTTTTTTCTTCCTGTGAGTACCTTGCTTCTTCAATTACTCAAATAACAACAATTTCAGTGTTTTTTTCCCATTTCTTTGATTAATCTTTTGTTCCCATTTGCTGCTTCTTGTCTTAAACAAAATTGGCTCATTGGGGAAGAAGGTAAGTTTGAAGCCTGAGAATTTGCAGTGTCTGTGTTCCCTGAATTCTTTCTTTGGCATCTTATACATTCTGGAGAAAAAACAGTAACAATTTGATCAGGGCCTGCTCCTTCTCCTGGTTTTGCTATTTCTTCCATATAAATTGAAGCAACCATGCAAAAGATACAGTTGATATGTTTATTTTTTTGGCTCCTTTGGCATCAAGTAACTATTCAAAACACTCACACTGATTGCAAATTTGTCATGGCAGTTGCTATCAGATAGAATGTGGAAGACCAGATATCACCTTGACCCCACTCTGAAAAAGAAAGAGCTACAATGCGCTGGTGGTGGTCTTTTTTATGCTGCTGGCTTCGGGCCTGCTCAAATGGTTTTTTTTGTTTGTTTTGGTTCTCTGCAATGATCCAATAACACAAAACTTCATATATATCTTGGTATCTGTAATTGCAGAGCAGTTTGCCTTCCACATGCATTTTCATCTCCAGAATCCTTGCTGCCAATGTTTCTTTGGGGTTGCACTTATTTCACTCAAACGCGTTTAAAGCTTGGCTTAAGTCACTTTTAAGCCCAAATAGAGGATGAGATTTATCAAAGATTAAGTGGGTTACAAGCTTTTGATCAAAGGAATGTGGGAAAGAAAGCAGTCTCTGCAAATGCCCAATTGAACATTAAAATTGCCTGAAAAAGTTTGAAAGTTAATTGTTTATGGTATTTTTTACATGATTTATTTTTTACGCAGAGTGGAATATGGAATGATTGATTGGCAGACACTTATTGACTTATTGTGTTTCAACTACTCAGTTTATTATGACTAGTTCGTTGGCAGTAGCCACATGCTCTGCTCTTTCATTCCAAAGTGTAATAATAAGCAGACATAGCCTTAGCCAAATTAGATAGAACGGATGTGCTCCTTATTCTACATCCGAGTTTGAATTCCCCTTCTCAGCCAAATTAGATAGAACGGATGTGCTCCTTATTCTACATCCGAGTTTGAATTCCCCTTCTCGTAATTTAGATTAGAATCAAGTATACTATAGATTGTATAAAAATAAAATGTAGTAATAAAAACAATTTGAACCAATATTATTATTATTATTGGAGAACTATAAATGTAACCCAACCTATAGTATTAGTCATCATCTTCAACATGTGGATATATCAGCAAATTGGAACATTTCAGGTCATATTTGACCAAATTTTTAAAGTGAAAAGTGAGCTTGGGAAACCAAGCAAAAGGTGAAGTGGAGAAAACACAAAAGCCTATAAAATCGTTGTCCATATTATATAATCTGAGCCAGGCAAAGAAAATGAACTTTGACCAGAAAATGAACAAATAGGTTGTAAAGATGTTAGAAACATTGATCGACCCAAATCCCATTGTCAAAAACGAGAACCAAATTTAGTAATTATTGTCTCTCAAAAACAGAGATTCTTCTCTTGATTTCTCTCTCTCAGGGGGCCACCAGCATGTTAAGGGAATCAAACCAATCAACAATTTTCTTTTTGATTCACCAAGTCTTGAGATTATTCTTTCTCCTCTTTCTTGTACATGTAAAAAAAGCCCCATGATCAACAGTTTGCCTCTAGAGTCAAAAGGTAAGCATGAAAACATCCCAACATATGCTCCTTCATGGAGGAGATAAAGAGAGAAAAAAAAAGAAAAAAAAAAGAGAGAATGGGAAGTGGGAGGTGGGTGGAGAATGATTTGTTTAAGGTAATGGAGGACTTGTTTGTCAACGGTTGTAGGCTCATTGTCTACTGCTGCACCTTCAGCCTCGGGGTTTGTTTGTGAATTTGTTGCCTTTCTTAGACTCGCATTTTGTTTGCCAACATTTGTCTGCCCATATTCTTGTACAAGAATGTTATCGAGTTTACATGTAAACAAGATATGATGGCACTCATGAAGTCAATAGGAACTCTGCCATTTTTTCTTCTTTTTGGTCCATCTGCCTTCTCTTTCTTTCTAAGTCATATTTAATCTTTTTGATAATTTGTGCCAATAGTATTGTGATAGGATGCTTTCTTGTTTGTTTTCATCTTTCTTAATCTGGGATACTGTGATGCTTGATTCAGTGATCAAAGGTCTTGGTCTTGATTGATGATTTACAGGCACACGACTAAAAACAGATTACCATACTGTAAAACCATCTAATACGATCAATTAAACAAATGAAGTTAGAGCATGAGCTTGGAATGACAAAAACTGAACACATTGGCAAGAAATTTCTATAGGCTCTCTGGATTTGGGTTCCAACTCTGTGCCGGATATGAAACAAATTGAATACAGAAACATACAAGAAACAAGTTTGTACGAAGGCAAAGCACAGGCAACTGAGTATCAAAATTGCTTTGGATTTTGTATGTCTGTACAAACCAAAATAGCACTGGTTAGGCATGTGATAGGGCAAAAGATCAGTCTTGAAAAAGTGCCATTAAGCTAAACCTAAAGGGACAAGTATATCACAGGCCACTAACAACCTCAAGCTGCTCAATTGTCAATTTCTTGTCCTTCGAACATCTAAGCTACCCTTCTAGATTTACATCCAGTTAGCTGTTCTTCCTTTGTCTGGTCATCATCACTGTCAATTTCATCAAGAGAGGATCTAGTCTGGATGCTCATACGTCTAGGGATGAACACATTATAGTAGTAATTCAAAATGCTCTTCCGGCACTTGGAAGGGAAACGCTTAAAGGCAGTCCTCCAAAAACTTGCTTCATTTGATAGTGGATTCATTCTGACAAGAGATTCAAAGCTCCGCTGTTCACTTGAAGTCCATGACGCTGAGACAAATTCTCCCATTTCATCAAACTTCCAACTCCGGAAGGCAGGACCAATTTCATATTGCAAATGGAGTCTTGCTTCATGAATGTGGTGTTTGACACAACCAACAGATCCTGGAGAGACGCAAGAACAAGAGTCGGATCTCCCTTTACCAAGTTCTTTCACAGCGGTTCCTGCACTTTTTCCTTTAATGGGCCACGTTCGTTTGCCCAACCACCTTGACACTTTCGAATCACCATCACTACCATAAAGATTCTTCCTATCCACTGGACCCGTCCATTCTGGGACTTCCACCTGAAAACCAGGACCAATGGGAACAACAGCCCTCAGAACACCACCATCTGAAAACATTATTTTCACTGCTTCTCGAACTTTTGAATTTTGCTCCTTTGACCTCATTGGATCCGAATGGTGAGCTGAGCCATCGATCTCTCTCACAGGAATAGATCTTGGAAGATAATCATCACTGGAAACCAATGACCTCAATGCACATTCAAGTTCTGAACTATTCTCATCTAAACTCGAAGAGTCTGAGCTTTCAGCTGTATCATTAAGATTCACATTGGTTGCATCACAGAAATTCAAGTTTTTCGGACTCAATGTGTTCAAACCATTGTTTGATTCATCTGTATCAATTAAAGGAGAGGCAGAATTATCCTTGCAATATGGACCAATATTTTCCACATCCATACTGGCCAAATCTGTATAGCCTGGCTTATGCTGATCTTCATCTTCAAAAGTCAACAAACTTCCAGAACTGCGTGAGTTACAGAGAAGCTGTGGTTCGAAAATTTCATTGTTGGCATTTGTATTGGTTAAGCATGAGACAGAATGCACTCTGCCCATTTTCTTAACAGTGTGAACATCAGATTTCTCTGTAGCCAATCCAGAAGCACCTGCGAACTTACTACTGTTTAGGAACTGATGAAGTTTTCGTTTTCTCTGTAGAAAAAAAGGAGGGGGGGAGTAGTTTCAATAAGATTGGGAGTGACGAAGGAAAGTTCATGTTAAAAAAAAACTTCTGAACTGGAAATTACATTAAAAGTACAAAGAAAATAACTCACATTTAGAGAAATTATCACAAAGTAGCATGAAAAAATTAAGCAGGGCTAAATGCTTCGGAAATTGTAATGTTTCACTTATGTATCATGACACAATTAAGCAGTAGCCCTCTATTTTTTCTTATATTTTCTTTTCAGTAATGGTTGTGGAAGAGCTTATCAAGCATATGAAGTTCTGTTGGACAACTTTTCAGACAATGGAACAAGATCATCAGTTGATTCTAAGTTGGGTCTGTGAAGAAATGCTCATAATGTATGCTTGACATGCAGGATAAATTAGGCTAGGATCATAGGGAATATAGGATATGTCAGCTTATAATTGGTAGAATACAGGTATGTAGCAGGATAACTAGTCTTATCACTATTGCAATCCCATATACAACCACATTGGGCTTCTCTCCAGCACTAGAAAGCCCAACACGTACAATTAAATGCAGATTGGGAGGTTCTGGACTCAGGATCTCTCTCTCTGTGATACCACATAAAAGTTTATTGGTATACCACTAAAAGTTAAGCTGTTAGGATGTGGGCCAACTATTGTTTTATTATCTTAACATACTAATATGGTTTAGTCAAATGAACAACAACACATTTATCTGCAAGAAAACAATGCAACAAGATGATTGAAAACAAACAATGTTTTAGTTTGAACATACCCGAGGACAAACGACATTACCAAGAAGCAATAGTTTCCGCACTTTAAGACTCTGCTTCCATAATTGTTGAGCTGAATCTGGGGATGCTTTCCGGTCACAAGGGTCTAATGCTAGCCCTTTCAACCACACCAACATATCAGAATCAGTATAGAAGCCAAAAGGTGACCTCTGTTTTTGCAGCTGGTCCGCCAAGGGAAAAGAAGGTTTCTTAGCACTCCCCTGATTGTCACGACCACTAGGACTTCTCATTAACGTCATTTTAGCAAAGTTATCCTTCAAATCCTATTCAGACCCTGTATCAAATTTTCTCACCTTAGCAGGTGCCACTTTCTAACTTATACTCAATGTAGTAAAAGATAGTAAACAAATCTATGCTGAAATTCAATCACTTCTATAACACTTCAAACACATAGCATACTGTCAAATGTTAGTAGAGATTGAAAACCATGAGGAGGTCGAGAACTCAGAAAGAACCCTTGAAAAATTCAAGTGTCCTGTCCTTGGTCTGACCTCCTTAACCCTCTAAAGTTCCACATGAACGTAATTTGGTTGTACAAACCATCCTTACTTTGCAAGAAATTTGACAAAGTCAGCTCTCAACTCATGAGATCTCATCCAATTAGGCAACTATAGCCTAAATAAACTACCCCTTTCAGATGAGATATCCCTTTTATCTAGATGAGAAGAGGAAACCTACTGAAACTTTCCTATGGCCAATCTAAGCCTTGCAGCTTTCACTTTCACACTTATCATTCATGTTCACACTGTTTGAGACCCTTGGTCCAAGCACAATGCTCATGTCTAAGTTCCCTCAAATGGCCAATCTCCTTCATTCTTACATATTATATGGTGGTTCAATCTTGCCAGTAGATTTCAACATATATCATTATAAATTGAAAGCAGTTGTTCTAAAGAGTTTTTATGACAAAATCTTTTCCATAGGACAAAAAAGGAAATGCCTTTCCCAACCATCACATTCAAATCCAATGGTGTGTCTGTTTCGTGGAAGCAGATTTCAGGAATTTCTAAAACCATTCTTTGGAATATGGATTTTAGAAATTAATGGCATCGAATGTTCTCATTCCAGTATTTGGAATGCTAAAAATATAAATGTTTTTATCAATGACACCAAAAGAAATTTCGTTTTTAAAGTATGGCAAGGTCGCCAAGTTAAAACCAAACAATAAGTTTATGAAACCCACCTCTAAATGATGTGTTTGGAAACCATCTATTTTCTGAGTTTCTATCTGAAACCAAACACATTGTAATTTTCTGGCCAAATTAAAAACCCAGAAGTTTGCACTTGCCAGAAATGCATTCTTAGGGAATTCTAAACCCATCCCTTAGCTATATTCCGAGAAAAAAACACATCCCAAAGGTTAAAGTTTTAAGTGGAAATCGAAAATACGTCAGTGCAAAAATGGAGCTCTGATTGAAATCTTTCAATTTCCCAGGAAACTTCAAAAACCAAACAAACAAAACATTTCCCGGGACACTTCAGCCAACCCATTTTCCGTCGAAACAAACAGAACCTCAGGGACCCATCTCCTAACGAGAGCAACACCCAAACCCTAAAGTGGGTAACTTTGTGTGATGGCATCGGCCTCTTCGTCAAGTTAATCTAACTTACCGCATTACACTAATATTCAATGGTTGGGTTCGCTACTAATATCTGTAGTAGTATTGGGTTAGCATAAAGCAAAGGCGGATTCATAGAAATGGAGGGCTGACCTTGGTCGCTTCAGTTCGCGACCGCCATTAATGGGGTTGAAGAAACTGTGCACGAAAATGAAGCGAGTGGGTTTGTCTGTGTGTGAGTGTAAAAAGGGTACCTTTGGGATGGCCGAGTAGGACGAGTTCGAACTCTGGAACTCGTGGATTCTGGTTTGCACCTCTGGTCCCTCGAGAAACATAAAATTGGAAAAGAAAGAAAGTAGCGATGTTGAAGGCTAATTTTGCATTTGCATTATAAATCTCTTTTGGGCTGTAGCGGTAAAAAAATAAGAGGAAGGAGAGGAGGCGTCGAAATATTTTGTTTTGATCTTTGATAGACTACGAGAGGATAGCATAAATAATTAGGGATGATAATTTTCCCCACTGGTTAGGGTCTTTGTGGGGTTTCGATCCCAATGAGTTGAGTATGAAGGATATAAATTGGGTATGGGGATGGACTTGGGGGAATTTTTGGGTATAGTGTTTGGACGGGGATGGTATTCTATCCCAACCCAAACCCAATCCATATATAATATATATAGTCTCTTTTATTGAGAGACACCATTTAGAGATCCCTATGAATATTTTTTTAAATGATCCAAATCGTTTATTTTTGAAGTTTTCAATCATAGATACACATTGCAAAAATCTAATTGGGATCAACAAAATAGACAAACACAGTACTTCAAGAAAAGAATATAATAACAACAATCTAATTGAGTGGTCAAATGGTTTCGGATTCATTCAAACTATCTATTTTGTAGATATTCATTCAAAGATCATCTCTGCAAAAAATACTTGAATCCGATATCATTTGACCACTCAATTGAGTTATTGAAATTTTAGTACTTTCTTAAAGTACCGTGTTCATTGATTTTGTAGGATACAATTGGATGTCGAAACAGTTTTTGATTTGTCTAATTTTTTGCAATGATGATCTATGAATGCAAACTTAAAAAATAGATGTTTGGATTGTTGAAAAAAAGTTTGTAGGAGACCCTAAAGGCGTTCCTCAAATAATTTATTTGATAAATCCCTCAATAAAAGGGGACTATACACACACATATATATATATATATATATATATATATATATATATATATATATTATTAATTTTTCATATGAATTTATTGTTAAGTGGCTTCTAGTTTGTCTCTCAACTTCCACCAAAATATATATTCCACATATTATATATTGAATTAAATAAAACATAGTGTAAGTCTAAAACATAATTTTGTATTCTCTGTTCCCTAGTATAATAGTTTCTAACTTTTCTTTTTTCCCATTCAAGATTATTATTGTTGTTGGTGTTTTTACAATGGGGTGGGCCGGGGGATGGGGATGTGAATTACATACCCATTCTTAGAAATAACTTGTACCCCATCCTTTTCGTCTCATTGCCATCCCTAGAAATAATTTGTTTATTTTATTTTATACAAGTGATAATTTAAATTACTCTAAATTAATCTAATTTAAGGATTTAAATTTAGGTGTAGAGGGGCGAGTTCACTGCCTTTACCAACTGACATAATCCACATATGCAGAGATAAGTAACTTGTTTTTTAGTACAAGAGATAGTCTAAACTAGAGGAAAAAGAGGATTTCACACACACACACACACACACACACAACTATGATGCCATGAAGGTTCGAACCTGAGACCTCTAGTCTACAAGTCAAGACCTAGACCCCGTTGGCAGATAAGTAAATTTTATGACATAGAAGATAAGAGATATAAATAAAAACCAACTTTTGATAAGCACTAAAATTTTGTGATGATAATCAAATGATTAAATGATTTTTAATTTTTATAGTAAACACTAAATTTGTGATGATAATTAAATCACCAAAAAAGAATGATAATAGGGCAGAGTGGAGTCCAGTTTTCCTGTTACCAAAACCCCTGTGCCCCCTGTTTCCTCCTTAGTTTTGTGACATGTGGCACAAAACTTAACATTGATTTCACTCTGTTAACTCTGCAGGTCTTTAAATTTTTTTTAAAATATATTAAAATACATGTTTAACAAAATAAATTGAAGTAAAATAATAAAATCCCAATGCCCTCCCATCGAACTTCAACAACCACTCAGCACACGGCCACCAACGTATGGCAACCCCCTATCCTCCACAACCCAGCCAAGGCTCTCTTTCCCCCTATTTCTCATCAAATTTCTAGCCCAACAGAACATATTTATCTTCTTTTACTCAGAACCTCCATCAACCTTATGGATTGTTCTTCCTTGGAGGAAGCAACCATGGGAAATTCAAGGTCGCGACAGAGTAGCCGCGGGAATGTCGAACTCGCGATGAAGCTTGCTGGCATCGTCAAGGCAGAGGACATGTGGGTTCTGGATCTAGTTCGGCAGTGCGAAGAGAGAGAGAGAGAGAGAGAGAGAGAGAGGACAAAGGGAGGGTGTGTGTGTTGAAATAAAGGGACCACAATAAGTGAAGGCATATATGGATCTGGATCTGTTGCATCACAAGATGTGTGGCAGAGAAGACGAAGGGATTGTGCTTGTGAATAACATTATTTTAATTTTAATATTCTACTATTCTTTAATACGAATAGCAATTAACAAAGTTAAATGAGTGTTTAGTTGTGTGCCACATGTCGCAAAATTAAGAAAGAAACAGGGGGAATAGGGGTTTTGGTAACAGGAAAATTGGACTCGGCATAGTGGGGCAAGACGAGGTCCAGTTTGCCATTCTCATCCCATTCCTCGCTCCATTTTCCTTCTCTTCCTCTCCTTTTCTATTTTCCCTATCTCCGTCTCTACAATTGTCGGTTTGAGATTGGCGATTGTGCCAGCACCCAGATCAGAGGGGAGGGAAATAGGAGAGATGAGAGAAACAATAAAATAATAGAGGAGAAAGATAGTGGTAAAGGAGAGATGACGAGCAAGCCCATGAGTCGATTGGCCATGAGAGAAAGATAAAGAGAAATGAAAGTAAATGAGAGATCGGTGTGAGAGAGATCATTAGCTCGCGTGCGGGTGAGATTGGTGAAGTGTGTTTTGATGACTGGGGAAGTGGTTGAGGATTCCCAATCCTGTTTGTAGTGGAGTGTAGGGTAGGGAGCTCGGATTTGGCTTTCTTGAGGAGGAAGATAAAGGTAGCACAACTGATCCCATCAAGGAGAGAGGGAGAGAGAGATGGATATCGGGGTTATGAAGGTGTAGTGAGAAATTTCAGGAAGAGTGAGTAAGGTAGGTGTACACCTGATTTTCGAATAGATTGAATCAGAATCAGGAATTCCAATTCCAATCACAAAAACTTTGGAATGAAAATTCTCTTCCAACCATTCCAAATTTTTTGGAATTACAACATCTATTTCCATTCAAAAAACTCCAAATTTTTGAAAAATTTCAAAACTTACATCTAGTCTAAAGTCTTCATTAAATAATCATCCTTGTAAAAGATCACCCAAATTCCAAAACGCTTTAACCTTTAAACGTCGAAGCGATGTCATATGGAACATAAATACAAGATCAACATAAAAAAGGTTGACAAATGATTTATTTCATTGAATTTTCTATGAGATATAGAAAATAGCACAAGAATGAAATCCCTAAAAAGCCAATGGGGTCTAGCCCTGTGGAAAAAATGATTTTGACTTGCAGACCAGTAGTCTTAGATTCGAACCCTTATTAGCAGTGTGTGTGTGTGTGTGAGAAAACCCCATTCCCCGTTCCTAACTTTGGGAAAAAAAATTCTCCAAAATAAGATGAAAGAATCATAAGTTAAAATTATGTTTTTTTGGATGGATTAAAAGAATCCTCTAACTAATTAGATGGAGATCTTCCTTTTCCAAGAATGGGTTGCATAATATGGTTAATCCCAAATTGTGATGAATCATTGAGATATTCAACCCAAAATTTCTTGATGTTGAGGCTTTATAAACTTGGTTAACTAGAAAACAAATAGATAGGAGGACTAAGATTTGCATTCTAAATTTCTTATTCAAGTTTCAAAGTATTCAAGAAGAAAGTTGTGATACATACCTCTTGTCTTGTAGCCATCATGGATCTTTTTCTTTTTCTTCCAACCTAATACATCCTCAGAAAGGGTTTTTCTTTTCTTTTCTTTTCTAGCTAGCCCTTTTATATGAGCAAAGAGTAAGAGGAGCAAAAAGAAAACCCTAGAGCAAAGAGGAAGAGGAGCAAATTAGAGAGTTTAAATAGAACCACCCTTCACAAAATCCTACTACACTTAGGAATGAGAGAGTATTAGCATGTAATTAGGTGCACCATAATTCAATGGCCTTTATTTGTATTTCTTTATATTATTATAGGATAGCTTAAAATAAGTAAGTTTTTAATGCAGAAAAAAAAAAATCAAGTAAGTTTTCCCCCAAATCACATGTCACATGGCTTAAGGTCCCAAAAATAAATAAATTAAAGACCACTATTTGGTCCTAGTGAAAATTTTACTTTATTTGGTACTCTCGTACAATCCTTTTTCATAGGGTTTTCCTTGTTTGTTTTTGTTAATTCATTCATTCATTCAATACCCAATAAATAAATAATTAAATAAAGATTTACTTCCTAGTATTCTATCTATGTTTCTCTTTTAATGTACTTGGAAATATAATTTTTCTAAAAGTTGAGGGTGGCTAACTAATTTGATAAATATTGAGGGTAGTGGGATATATTGTTATCTATTTATTTTTACCCTTGTTTTATTATATCGGTTTGTTTGTAACATTTTTTTTTAAAGTATGGGTATGTTAAGAGATTTTTATTATTCCTCATTAAAAAAAATACAGAAAGTTATTTCCGCACATATTTATATATAAAAAAAACTTTGATTTTTCATAAATTTTCTTTTAAACTCTTTCTTTCCATGAGCATATTAAGAAAATTGCTGATTTTATTTATTATTTATTATTATTATTATTATTATTTTTTGTTGTTGCTACATTTGATATTGAATTGGCAATTGGTAGTAGTTGGAAGTAGAATGGGAATCAGAAACAGAGGAAACAGGGTAATGACTGAGCACTCAAATCTGGTCAAAATCTCCTATTTTCGTTTCTATGCATTCAACAAAACAAACACAGCTTTGATTTTTCTTCTTAGGTCTAGCTAGGGTCCTCCTTTTCTACTCTTCAAAACTAACGTCAAAAGCACACACATCGCCATTTTCCACAACCCAAATTTCCTTTGAACTTTTTCAAGTGCATCCGCCAAATGCATCAATGCTCTCTGCATATCCAAATGGTTTGTGGGTTCATCCAATCCAACACCAAAATGTGAGGCCTTGACATGTAGAAGAAGAACTTTTAAAAATACACATGAGATTCCAACCAAAAAAAATATACAGATGAGATGCACATGGCCTTGAATGTTAGATAGGTGGTGGCGGTGGTTCTAAATAAAACACATTTGAATGCTTCAATATGATGTCGAAGGCTCTTTATAATATATTAATGAGTTAACATATTAAGGAAACTCTTTTTTACTATTCACCAAAAATTATTCGTATGCGGGTCGAACCACCATCAATCATATGAACAATTCGTTTTTAGAACATCATTCAATGATCACCTTTATAAATAAATAAAAATTCAATAAAATCTGAAATAATTAAATCATCTAATATAATAACACAATAATAAAGAGAGGAACACGATATTACAGATAAATTAACAAAATGTTGATAATGATATTTACAAAATTAAAATAAAGAGCAATAATATTTTATTGATAAGAGGAACATAAATAAGTACAAAGTCACTATCGTGCCAAATATGAATACATCTTGTCTAGTGACCAAATGCAACAACACGTTAAATTGATATGGAGAGAATCACACACAATCCATAAAGTGATTAAAATCCCTGATTCAACAACCAAAAGCACGCCTACTTAAACTTACAAAACCAATATGCTACGCAACAATAGACACGACAGATCTCTATCGAAAGGCTAAACAATTCATGAAAATTATTAGATAAAAAAGCTAAGAAGCAGTACCACCACTCCACATCTTCCAGACAACCCAAAGAGAGCCATAGTGCCATACCATTAAACCCATAGTGTTGTACTGGCAAAACCTGAAACGTAACCTGACATGTTCCTCTCATTGTTGGGACATGGACAAAGTGGGTTCGCCTGGATGGGATGTTGGGTTCAAGTATGGGGTCTGTTGAGGTGGATGTGGCTAGGAGAAGGGGTTTGGGATTGGAGTGTCAAATGTCTTATTTTCCCCCACGAATGTAGCATGTGCTGCTCAAATGACTAAATTTAACAGAAAATGTAACGGTAGGACCAATGCGACGATGAATACAGAGTTGGTGAATAATTTAGCTGATAGATCAAAATACAACTCAGGTATAAGTTTGAGTTCGTTAAACTACATTGTGAAGCGAACCCAAAACGAAGTGATTTCATTCTAGTGTTCATAAGTAAGGTTTTTTTGTTTTTTTTTGTTTGAGTGTTCATAAGTAAAGGTTTGTTATGTAAGGAACGTAAAATTTTCCATGTATGACACCTAAGGCCATCTCCAGTCATAGGGCTAAAAATTTAGCCCTCCAAAATATTAATTTTTTAAAGAATAGTGCAGGGCTAAATTTTTCCATCTCCAGCCATGCATGGCTATATTTTAGGATCCTTCATATTTTATTATATATATCCAGCTATGACATCATCTTACTTCATTGTTGACTTTTAAAAAGCAAATACATGGGCCCACAAAAATTTGGCCTAGACTAAAGGTGGGCTATATGTGGCCTGGTTGGAGGGCTAAAGGGTCAAATGTGGCCCTCCAAATTTGGCCAAAATTTTATTTAGCCCATGACTGGAGATGAATTTTGCATTATTTTAGGGCTATATTTGGGATATAGCTGGAGATGGCCTAAAGGTAGCAAAACCACAAAGCTGGTGGTTGTCCACCGAACCAAGGCTGCAAGCAGAGCAACACGTGTTGCCACGTAGGAGTATTTAGATGTCTAGAACACTCTGACGAATGACAAGTCAGCAGTATTTTTATATTGACGAAAATGCCCTTCGACGAGCAATCGGTCTATTTCCCCATTCTCTTCTCACCAACCCCCGCAATACAAAACAACCTTTTCCTGCACCTACCATTTTTCCATTTTTCATTCTTTCCTTCCATTCCCACACCAGACAGACACCATTAAAATAATATAATACACAACTACATTGTATATTATATATATCTGACCATATGCCTTTAAACAGAGTCAGTCTGCATTTGAAATTCTGTACATTAACATGCCCATTTTGTTGATGGGTGGTTTCTAGTTCATATATTCTCTCTTTATTGATCTCTCTCTGCCTCTCATGGCTGCTGTATCTACCACTACATCGCAGCTGCATATTTCATACCCTGCTCGTTTATTCAAAACCCAATCAAGTTTGATCAATACAGAGAAAACTCAGTTGGGGTTTAAGCCCAGAGGCAGAGTCCAAGCAAAATGGGAGACGGAGATTGCTTCTTCTGCAGGTTTCAGATTGGGAAACAGAGGAAGAAGAAGGAAAACAGAGGGGTTTCAGAGGGGAAAGCCATGTGTGGTGACGTGTACGGCGGAGGGCATAGAGAGAGGAATGTTGATGGGAAACAGAGGAGGAGGATCAGGAGATGCTGCTGCTGCTAAGAAAGCAATCAGTGTGCCAGAGAGGTTCAAGGTGGTGGCGTTGTTGGCGTGTGTGATGTGCTTGTGTAATGCCGATAGAGTCGTCATGTCCGTGGCTATTGTTCCACTCGCAGCTAAAAATGGCTGGACCAGTTCTTTCTTGGGCGTCGTTCAGGTACTCGTAAACTTCACTTCAGCCACTCTGTTTCTGTCTTCTTATTTTTTTAATTTTTTGTTGTTGTCCTTTTTGCTCGTTTGTTTGTGTGTTAACATTGAAATTAACGATATTGAACAAAAAAAAAAAAAAAAAACATTGAAATTAACGACAAAATCCATACTTATGTATGGAATTTTTAATAATATTTTTTTATTGGTCAATAGAGGTACAAGTTTTCTTTGCGTGTTGTGCTTTTATAGGTAAACAAGGGAACGAGATAGTCAAGAAACAATAATAATAATGAGAGAAATATTGTGTAGTTGTGGTTGAGAAAAATGAACAACCCATCCAATCCGTTTACAATAAAATTGCCCACAGTGAACAATTAATTCTGTTGGAGCCCAAAGAATAATCCCATAGATTTTTTTTTTTCCCAAAACATGATATAGGGGAGTAGAGATTCGAACATGGAACCTCAAAATTTCGAACTAAACGTTGTTAATTACTTGAGTTATAAGCCCATTGCGTGAGATTAAAGGTTAATGTATGTTGTTTGCTAGCAAAGATGATTGAACTGTACGGATTGTAGTGGAGCTTGGTCTGCACTTCTTGTGGGACCCATGAATCGTTTCTTAACATTTTAATTTTTGGTTGCAGTCATCTTTTCTATGGGGATACATATTCTCATCAGTGATTGGAGGAGCCTTGGTGGACAAGTATGGAGGAAAGAGAGTGATGGCATGGGGTGTGGCCATGTGGTCTTTGGCTACTCTCCTCACCCCGTGGGCTGCCAACCATTCCACAACCAGCCTCTTGGCCGTTCGTGCCTTCTTTGGACTGGCTGAAGGTGTGGCCTTGCCATCCATGAGCACCCTCTTGTCCAGGTAATTAATGCCTCATTAATCATTGCTGCTAATCATGAATTAGACCTTTAATTTTTAATTACGATAACGCTCGAGTCACCAAATGATGTATCAATGTACAAGGTTTTAGGTAACTTGGAGAGCAGGTTTATATTGAAGGACTCTGGGCTTTATGTAATAGTCTTTGCTAGTGAACTGAAGTACTAAAACCAATACATGAATTGGAAAAATATTTTTGAATCAAATTGATATGAGAATTAGTTGACAATCTAGGCAATAAATCTGTTTATATTTAATTTGAGCAGGTGGTTTCCAACCCAAGAAAGAGCAAGTGCAGTTGGAATCTCTATGGCTGGTTTTCACCTTGGCAATGTCGTAGGCTTGCTGCTCACTCCAGTTATGTTATCATCAATTGGAATTTCAGGCCCCTTTATTCTCTTCTCTTCCATTGGACTTCTCTGGCTGACAATCTGGGCATATACAGTCACAAATGATCCAAGAGAGAGTTATTGCATCAGCAAATCGGAGCTCCGATTGATCCAAGCTGGAAAATCTGATTCTCCAGTAAACAGTGGCAAGCTCCCACCTCTGCGGCTCCTATTATCAAAATTACCAACATGGACCATTATTTTTGCCAATATAACTAACAATTGGGTGAGTTTTTCTTATTACTAATGGGGTAGGAATATGGTTTTGTTTTCTGCTGAGTAATTGATTCTTAAGCATGGCCTACCTTACAGGGATACTTTGTTCTACTCTCGTGGATGCCTGTTTATTTTAAGACTGTAAGTCCATTTTTCCTTTATCTTTGTTGATCATTAGTAAATTTATCATGTTACTGGTGTATAATGTTATTAATTATAAATGAATTGCTAGATCACTATCCTAAATGTGAATTTTACAATCTTTTTTATAGGTATTTGGTGTAAACTTGAAGCAAGCAGCATGGTTTAGTGCTGTTCCATGGGGAACAATGGCAGTTTCCAGCTACATTGCTGGTGCAGCATCAGATTCATTAATCAAGGCAGGCTACTCTTTGACTTTAGTTCGAAAGATCATGCAGGTAGCTCTTGAATTTCCATCTGTTTTTAGAGCTCGTAGATAATTCGAAGCCTGCAATTCAGAATAGTAGGATAAGTTCATATATATTATTGGTTAAAGCACAATATAAACCAACAAAGTTGGCCTCAAACAAGGGATATCAGTGGATAAAGAAAGCAAAATATTATACACCACATGACAGGAGGGCCTATTTCTTTTTCTCCTATTTAACTGAATTTTCTTGTGAAAGTCTAACTTGAATAAAATAAAATCCAAGTTAAATCCAGTTGTACTTAACAGATCCTTAAATATGGTAGTCTTATGTATCAAAAGCTGAGAAATATTTGTGCATGACAGTCTATTGGTTTCATTGGACCTGGAGTGTCATTGCTCTGCCTAAACTATGCGAACACACCCACGGATGCAGCGGTACTCCTCACAGCAGCCTTGTGCTTCAGCTCTTTCAGCCAAGCAGGCTTTCTCCTTAATATGCAAGTAAGTTCCATTCATCTAAGCATATGACAGAACAGTCGAACTAATGCAGCTAATAGTTAATTCCCTTATTAATTCAATTCAACCATAGCCATTAAATGGTGGACGCTGAATTTTCAATCTGATCTAGCTTCTGTGGTTTATTTGATCAGGATATCGCCCCTCAATACGCTGGATTTCTCCACGGTACGTTCTTTCCCAGTTGCTTGACACAGAGGGCAAGATTAGATTCTATTTACTTCTTTCTTAGTATAGTTAGCTGACTACAATGATTCAATGGCATTATATACCAACAGGGATTTCAAATTCAGCAGGGACATTTGCAGCCATAGTCAGCACAATAGGAACCGGTTATTTTGTACAATGGTTAGGATCATTTCAAGCATTCCTAACCGTCACTGCGGTGCTCTATTTCGCGACAGCAATCTTTTGGAACCTATTTGCTACTGGAGAGCGTGTCTTCTAGACTGATTTGCATCAGTAATATATATGCTTAAATTTTTTTAGGAAATCTTAGATGGTATAGGCATGGAAAAGATGAACATAAACATCAATTTGGAGATCTTAGACGGCATAGGCAAGGAAAAGAAGAACATAACATCAATTTGGATGTTCGAAATTTTGGTTCATTTTTTAGGCAATGTTAGAGCTGAGAGAGATTTGAGCAAGTAGAGTTGAACACTCATGTTTCAAGATTCTGCAAGGCATTCCTTGCTCTTCTGTTGCATGTTTTAGATTCTGTTGTAAGAAGCAAATAAATTATTCATTTTAGAAGATGTAGCTTAGCCCATGATCATTGATTAGCAGATGTAGAAGAGTATAATTTCGTATTGGTAACTCTTAGTTATAGTATATCACACGCAGTGTATAAGTGCGGTTATTTATACTATATGTACTGATTTTATTGTTGATCACATTTCTAATACAAATGAGTTTTACATATATATTTAGGTTCAACTTAGAGAAATGATCCCTAGATGATGAATATGATGCGATGACATCATTACACTCAATATGTGTCGGTGCAAATGATTAAATTTGTTTCCCGGAAAAAATCATAAACTAATATGTGGCATTTAAAGAGTGATGTAAAATATGCATTACGATTGGTGGCGGTGACGTGGCTCATAACGGCTAGCCAATGGTTTTGCCAGATTTTCATCCGCTCATAAGGTTTAGTTTTTATTCTTTTTTCTTTTTTGTATTTTCCTCCAATGGCCAAATTCATCCAAAAATTTTAAAAAAAATTGGCCAATAAATGTAATTTGCAGTTGGATGACGCAGTCATGTTCATGTAATTTGGATTAAATAGATTAATCCAAAGATAATAAAATATTAAAAACTCTTCAATCATCTTTTATCTTAGCTACCTGCTAAATCAAGAACTTATTATATAATAATATGTTGTTAAATCCAAGAAAAAGGCAAAACAAAAATACGATGATAAGTCCAAAGTGGGTGACGTGGACGAGACCTTAAACCTACTATTTTTTATTAATTTACCACACAAACTGATGACTGATGAGAGAAACTATTCACCCTTTTATGAGATTTTTCTCGCTGCTCTGTACAATTCTTATACAAACACCTTCACGGTCCACCACAAAATATCAACCAAAATTCCAGATTTTTTTTTTATTCGTATCATCCTGAAGATTTTCTTGCTCTACATCTCGGTATCATCATCGTCCTGTCTGAACCTGATAAGACTCGAAATCATATTCTTGAAGATTGTCCAAATAAAGATAGCAGCTTTTCTACTTGGGTTTTGTTAAATCCAAAATTTTGATTATCTGCTACTTGGGTTTTCATTGAACAAGGTTTTGCTGAATTGGGTTGGTCTTTAATTCACTTGAAGATATGAATTTCAGGAGCTTGGAGGAGTTCTGGGCCTTTTACGTGAACCAGCACTCGAAGCCATCGACAAGGCGTTGGCATTTTGTTGGGACCCTTGTTTCTATCTTCTTCTTCCTCTGCTCGCTGCTGTTTAATTGGTGGCTTTTGTTTCTTGTGCCTTTGGCTGGGTATGGATGTGCATGGTACAGCCATTTTTTCGTGGAAGGGAATGTTCCTGCTTCGTTTGGGCATCCATTTTGGTCTCTCTTTTGCGATTTCAAGATGTTCGCTTTGATGCTTACTGGTAATATGGACAGAGAGATCAAGCGGCTGGGGAAGAGGCCTGTCTTGCAGGGATTCTAAATCTAAACTGGTATCTTCTCAGTTCTGCACCGAACTGTTACTTACTGGTCTAAGTTTGGTGGCTGTATTTTCTGATTTTACTATGTCATTTTGAACATGTTTCTTATATTGAGTGCAAAATATAGACGAGGGATATTCAGAATTGCTATTTGGGTTTGTTTATGTTGGCTTCAATCTGCGATAGCTTTTTTATTTTTTGCATCAGTTAGGTTCATATTTGTCCTAGGAGATCGGTTACAGATTGAATATGAAACTTGGAATTTCATTTAGCAAATAGAAACAGACTGATAGCCTAACTGAGCAAATAAATGGTTGAAATCAAATTATTTTCTTACTTTTTGGATGCCATTAGAATCAATCGACTATAAGAGATTTGACAGAAAGACGTTTTGTAAATAAATATCCAATAGCTTTGCATTATATTATCCTCTGAAACAAATTATGAACGTAAAACTTCAATTTGGTAGTCAAAAACTTCTCGTCCATAACTCATATTCGACTATGTTACAAGTTCCGACATGTATTGCTCAAGTCAAAACTCAGTCGATTTGGGCCACATACATTTTGGGCCAACCAAGATCAATCTGAGCTTGGCCATTAAAAAAGTATTCACTCGAGTGCGGCCATGGTTTCTGCGATTGCTCGGGTGATAATGTATATCATGTTCCGTGAAGCTTGGCTTGTCTTGTATTGATAAAGGTCCAACATTTAGTCAGTGTTCCGCGAAAATGATGGCAAAGGCACAGCTTCCTGAGGACGAAGGATTACAAGCACGCCGAACATTCCAATCATCGGTAGGACGAGCAGCCACTTCAACAGTCTGTAATAATACATATGAAATGTGAGGGAGAAATCATCTGAAAAGTAGAGTCCGTTCTTGTCAACCATCTCCACCATAACAGTCCCCGTTGTCCTTACACCAACTGTTGGAAGCTTTATACGGTATTTTCCAGGACGATTGAAGATCTGGTTTACCACAATCCTTCTCTCTCCTTGGTAGTTACCGGGCACTAACAAGGTTGTCTGCATAGTTTAAAAGAAAACAAAAACTTATTTAGAGAGAGAGAGAGAGAGAGAGAGAGAGAGAGAGAGAGAGAGTTGAACAATATATGGTGGCAAGGAGCCACTTACCGTGACATTATATGGTGCTTGCAACCCAGATGGGTATCTATAGCCATCTATAATCTCAATCTCCACCCAGAAGTTCTTGCCCTCTTCATCACGGAAGGCTCTTGATGAATGTGAAACAAAGACACCTTCACGGTTGTACCTATTTGCAACATGATTTCGTCCTTGATGAGGTAATCTCCATGCCTGAGAAAGGACAACATGGTAAAGATAATTAAAACAAATAAAAAAATAAAAAATAAAACTGAATACAACAGAAGAAATTATCCACAGATTCAGCTTCAGTTCTATCCTGCCTTGAGGGGATGATGTGAAGCGGGAGTTGAGAAGCAGAATACATTGCCATTCATGGTTGAAACAATAAGATCGAGATCATCTCCACCATCAACATTGTCTGCCAAGACCATGCTATATCTGTCATGCAGAGATTAATGTTTCAGGCAAACCATTGGAATGGGGAGAACTAATCGAACATTTACAAAAAAAACTTACGAAGTTTCACCAATATCGACAACATCTGTGCATGATGTTGGTCCATCAATTATGTATAAGTATCCATCAAATGAAGTTGTAACAAGGGTGAGTCCCTTCTTCTCTCCTTTTTTACTTAAATCAACTAGAAGAACTTGATTCATAACTCTCCCATGAGTTCTATATGGATATGGACGAACAATTGACCCATCTTTGCCACTGAGAACATATATGTTCCCTGATAGGGTTGGAACCACAACATCAGTATGGCCATCCCCATCAACATCACCAATAGTGGGACCCTGAGGAACACAACAACTATGCATCAGATTGCACCACTGTGAAATATAATAAATTTACTTTGACGGTGCCCAGACATGAATAATCCAAGTGTTAATGTAACTGAAATCACACAGGTTGAAAATATTGATAGCATTAATACGTAGAACCAAGATGCTCACGGGTCTTGATTAAATGAGAATCACAAATTTGTGCATACAAGTTTACAACGGATAAGCTATCTAACAAGATGGTAAATTAATATCACCAGGTCCATAGCAGGAAAAACAATCGGAAAACAATTGATCAATTATAGTGCAAAAGATCTGGTATGGCATGCTGTTCCCATTCCCACACAACTTAATATAAAATTAAAACTGCAATGTACCTGGGGAACTAGACTCTTAAGATGCGTTTCCCAAATTTCTACTCCTTGTGGAGTCCATGCAGCAACATTTCCATGAGTATCAGTAGTCACTAGTTCAATTTTTCCATCATCATTGATATCAGCAGCAACAACAGCTCCTTGAATTTCAGCCATTTCAAGAGGAAATTTTTCCCTTACCTTGCCTGAACAAAAGAAACAATTTAGTTACTACATCACTGAGAAAAAAAGATCTGTATGTAACCAAAAGATAATCCAGCATCTTATATAACTGGTGCAGAATTTATAGCAACTCATGCATTTTGAGCTAAATATGTCAGCAAAGCCAGGAATGAGGATAAGAAAAGTTAAGTCACCATGATGATCCAAGACATAAAACAAGCCAAAGGAAGTCCCGACAAGAATGTCCAGATTCCCATCACCATCCAAATCCACAACAGTTGGAGAAGAATATATATGAGCACGGAACTGTCCAGTCTCTGTACTCAGATCTAGTTCAGCAGTCCACTTTACTTGCTTTGTGTCAAGATTGAATACAACAATTGAACCAGCTACATACTTCGCAATATCAATGTCACCTAATTCCTTCATATGCTCTGGGTTGTCATAATACCTGCCAATTTACAAGGTGGCAGATTACTTTCAGACCATTAATTAAAATATACGCTTATTTTGATAAATTCTCTAATGTACATCATGTACAGAAAAGACTTGCTTTTCCAGAGCCTACACTGCACAAATCCTCTAAAATCAGGAGGTAGACACTTTAAATGGGAATAGAAGTGTTACAGGTAATGGGATTGACTTCCACTCAAACAAACAACCATTTTTTTCAGTTTAATGTTAGAGAAGTAACCATTCATCATTAATATATGATTCCAACTGTAAAGAAAGAAGAGTTTTGACACTAAGGAAGAGAACTCACTCATGATCAAAGAAGTAAGATACAGCAACAACCATTTCTGATACTCCATCATTATCAATGTCCGCTATGACCTGATGAAAATAAGAAACATATCCCCATCAACCAATTTAACTTGCATCTGGCAATAAAATCCATTCATAACTAACATTCATGCTTACATACATACTTAATGCCTGTGCAGTGTGTGCATGCATGTGAAATGAAGAAACATTAAAGTGTAAACTCACAGGAGTGCAGAGAATGTGGGCATCAACATTGACATAATCCTCCACCTTCTCATGTTGCTCTTCAGTCCACTCCTCATCTCCCCACATTGATTCATCAACATAATCATCATAGTCATAACTATACTCATCGGCCAGTTCATCACTGTTACGGAATAAATCAAAAGATGAATCGGCATCTCCTTCCAGACGTCCATCATTTTCTACAGTTGCAATAGGAACATCCTCCTTACTATTATTTTTGGATTCAGAACCAACCCCCAGCGATTCGCTCGAGTTTTTGTCTTCCAAAAGTCGTCTCCCAGAACTAGTTGCATTCAATGCATTAACAGTTTCCTCTGACACATTTTTCACAGAAGAATTGTCTGTGCTTGTAGGCAACTTGATAACTGTTTCTAAATGACTTGAATTTGTTTCCATTTTATTCTCTGGATTTGATGCATTCACCATGCTAAGGTTGCTTTCTTTTGAAATAGTACTTGAACTGTTTAAATCAGGATGGCTTTCTGTTGAAATAGTAGCAGAGTTGTTTAATTCAGGTGTACTTCCATCTGTTTCTACAAGGATAACCATCAATTGCAGACAAGATTAGTTCCTCTTAAAAGGCATACTTTCACAGTCATATAAAGTCAGAAACTGTTTCAGGTGGCTCAGCATTCTCTTCCTAAAGGTCCACAGATGTTATGAATATGGGCACCCTCAAAAAACCATAGCAGTCGTTAAAGAATTTATATTAATAAAAGAACTACTGCAATATGTAAATAACTTACGAAGGGTTGATTTCATAGCCTCCATGACAAGAGAATCATCTTGAACATCTGGATGAGTACGATCCACGTGATCTGGATGCAAACCCCCATACCAGTTCTTTTTAACTTTCCTACGAGGTACTACAAGTTTATCTACCATCATGTAGCCTGAGACCCTAAGAGAAAAAATACACAAAAACTTTTACGAGCTTGTGCAGGCTGATATATTATTGCACGGACAAGAAAAAAGAAAAAGAAATATAACTAATAACATCACTCATGCAAAATATAAATATAATTAAATTACCTGAAAAATAGAACTTCGCCATTGTAGGTTGCCAAAGTTATTTCTCTTACACCATCCTTGTCAATATCATAGAGGAGAGGACTGGCATGTACAGTTGACTGATGGAAAGCAGGCCAACCTGATAAAGAATTAAGCAGGTACTCAGAAAAATCACTTCACCAACCTTTAAGACAGCTTTACCCAAAAAAGATAAACGAAATTGCCATACCAGGATGTTTGTCTCCGTCAGAACCTTCTAGAACTTCAAGATAGTGAACAAAAGAAGGAACCACAATCTCAAGTTTTCCATCACTGGGAGGAAGAAAACGAATGCCAAAAACAAAAAGAACACGCAAATCAATTCTAGACACATTTAACTCAAACGCCAACCATATGTTAGTCCCCTAGGTGATCTCAAAATGCACAAGTAAATGCACAAAGTTTCAAGCCAAAACACTTTCCTTTTCGTACCTATTAATATCGGCGATCAAGGGCGTCGCATATATGCTAGAACTAACTTCAGTTTGCCATCTTAGCTCCAATTTCGCAGGGCACTGCGTATTCAACAATGCATCCTCATCTCTAACAAAATACAGTACCAATAATAGAAACGCATCAGTCAAATGCAAAAAATTCCATACAATTAACCTAACAATCAATAGAAATCCTAGTGATTATATGCGAATTAAAGGCAATTACGACAGTTGAAGAAGAAATGAACATACATGTTTGGATAGCCAAGGGAATCGTCACTGGCCTCACGTTCCCTGAACTTATTTTTCGCAGGCTCCTCGCCATGAACGAAGCCCGAGCCGGCGCAGAGAATTAGACAGATCAGGAAAGCCCTAACCGCGGTGGATTTCATATGAACGTGCTCGTTTGAATCAATCTGATCGGAAATGAAATTGGGAGGAGAAGATAAACCCTAGCTACTAACTAGGGTTCTGAGCAATGTCTCAGAGATGTGAAGAAGCGAGTGAGGCAGAGAGAATTTTGGACATGGGAGCGCAGAGAGTCAACAATCGAGGACTATAATTGTAAATGCCCCTTGGGTTTGAGTAAATTACATTTACGCGCGAGAGGGAAGAAAAGCGAGGTGTTTATAAGCAGAGGTCCGGTGACTGGTGAGTGCGGCCAATGGGTTGTTATCTCGGGCGCGAAATGACGTCTAAAGAAGTCAGTTAATCGTGATCTTTGGAGACTCGACTGTGTGCTGTCTGCTCTGCCTCATAGAGGACTAGGAGGAGGTGAGGGCAAAATAATTCGTTCTTTTTCTTCGGTTACAAAACTATCTGTTCTTTTTCTTTTTGTCTGAACCACGAGGTGGCCCTGGATGGGCCCCAACTATGGGTGGCACCTTTTAAGCCTTAACCACAACCCAGACTAATCCCCGCTCACGCCGAGTCGGCCCGTAAAGGATAAAGTGTTGGCCAAAGTGGTGACTCCGTACAAGAGCAAGAATCGAACCCTTGACCTCTCTTAAGGAATGAGAGTGCCGAACCACTCACACCAACCACCTTGGTTAAACCATCTGTTCTTTCATTACTTCCAAAATAATATAAAATACTTTATCTTTCTTATTTATTTTTATTTTTTCTTTATGATTATGAAACTAAACTCACACCTTAAACTTGTAGAACAGCCAGAAATGAAATATATTGGTGAAATTAAGCTTGAGATTCTAACCATTGATGCATTTCAATTAAATCCAAAAATGTCACAATGCATCTACGATCAGATCAAACCTAAAAACGCGAATGGGTGATCCAATCAAATCCAAAAACACATGGGTCACTAACGCTAGCTCTAGCAGAATTCATATAGCTTTACACACGTCATTAGAGCGGGGAAGCCTTGACTGTCAAACAACATTAGCAAAACTCATCCACCATGATCAATCCTTACAAAAAGCAAATACTTGGCAGACCAGTTGGTAATTAGC
This sequence comes from Prunus avium, assembly GCF_965620075.1. Lineage (NCBI taxonomy): Eukaryota > Viridiplantae > Streptophyta > Magnoliopsida > Rosales > Rosaceae > Prunus > Prunus avium. Next base: position 6,108,328 of record NC_142289.1, read on the forward strand.
TCATGAGTCGGCCTCTTTGATCGTCGTTTATGTAACCATCAAAGATGATTTTTGAGCTCAATACTCATTTACTATAACACCACAAAGACAGCATCAAACAGGAAATGGATCATCTCAATCATAAGAATAATATCAAGGCGCGTGGTAAAAATCCAAAATCCCACTTCTATCTTAAACAAATAAAATATAGAAAGAAAGACGAAAAACTAAAAACAAGGATTAGGAGGAGCTTGGAGAGTCATTTACGGTCCCGAAGTTATATTCACATTAAAGGGGAAAGGCAAAATTTGGATTGTAAAAAATGCCTACCTTTTTAAACAACTTAATAATATCATCTGAATATACATGGCTGACACTAACCCTACTTCTCTTCATCTGACTACGACTATCAGAACCAAATAAATTTGACAATAATACCGGGGGGTTATCTGGTGTGCCAAACTGGATCATACAACTCACCAGCACAGCACTCAGTACAAATTATAGCTACGCTTTAGCTAGTTACACAATCTCTGTGATTCATCATCAGCTGATATGCCCAAATTATGCCGAACTCAAGTAATTACAACTCTGAACGACTTGCCAAGAAGGTGTCCGAGGGCAGCCTTTAGTACTACTATGCTCACCTATTATCAGCAAACCTTACAAGAAACTGCCAGTGTTGCTCAGCCCTGCTGTCACCTTCGTCGTGCTGCATTTGCATGCTGCTGGGCTGCTTTGCTATCATTCCTTATCCTATCAGCATACATAGGCAGACGAATGATCTCATAGATCTCATTCAACAAGATGTCCTGCGTGATATTATCCCTTATGCTTCGCATAACCTGCTTCCAAAATCAGCAATCAATAAGCCCAATGTCCGGAGTCAAACAGGAAAAGTAAAATTAAAATATGTGGATAAGGACCTTCTTGTAGGTATTGAAATCATTCGGAGTTGATTTGTCGGTCCTGATGCGCATACAGACCCATTCATTTGCTTCAGAAGACCAAGAACACTCAATTATTTTTCCGGAATAAGAAGAGGGGTCTGAACCATCTGCTACACAAGAATACAAAAAAGTATTTAGAAAAGTAATCACAACAGGATCATGTCCAAATCACACCCAACATAACCTAATACTAGATTCTAGTGCTAAGTAGATTGCTGAAGATATGATGCAGTAACCAAAAGGGCCCAATTTAATAAGGCAATGTTACCAATAGTAAAATAATAAGAACTGATAAAGACGCAAATTTAAGAAAGCCAACTGCAAATTTTAGCAATTGCTAGGCAACCCTCCCAGCCCATAAAAGCATATCATATCAGAAATAAATAAAATAAAACTAGCAGAGAACATTAAAACATGCTAAATGACAGCAGAATTCTGTCACAAGGGTAATAAAAATTAAACATTTCCAATAAGAATACTGTCTGCCCCAAGTCACAGCATCAAAGATTTTAAATTGTTTTATATAGGTTTCCCAAAACACTTTAAGCAATAAAGGGAAAACTATAAAACAACAAAAGATCTCATCCATCATTTTTTTATACAGAAATCAAGTAAGACTGTAATTCTGCCAGTCTTTTGGGATCAATCCACATGTGTATGCATGTATCCCCATGATAGATCTAAACAAAAAGAAAGAAAATGTGTGCTTATTTTAAAGTTGGCAGACAGCCTCAATGCAAAATTTCAGCTGTACAATCATGATTAACCCCAAACATGATATAGAAATTCATGTCGACCTTTAAATGCAACTTTATTTCCTTCCATTTGTTTCTTCTTTCCACGTTCGTATAGAAAAAGATGTTGCCGATCATCATCGCCTACCTGTCCACACAAGTAGCTTCATATAAGAAAACAAACAC